>NW_027533010.1:1029373-1073505 GCF_008692635.1 Crocuta crocuta | reverse complement strand
TTATATCTTTAAAAAAAAAAAAAAAAAAAAAAAAAAATCATTTGCCAGGTAATGGGCCTTTGTTTCTGTCATGTGCTTCAATTTTTTTTAATGTTTTATTTATTTCTGAGAGAGAGAAAGAGACATCGTGAGCAGGGGAGGGTCAGAGAGAGAGGGAGACACAGAATCTGAAGCAGGCTTCAGGCTCTGAGCTAGCTGTCAGCACAGAGCCCAACACAGGGCTCGAACTCATGAACCATGAGATCATGACCTGAGCCGAAGTCGGGCGCTTAACCAACTGAGCCACCCGGGTGCCCCTCCATCATGTGCTTCAGACATGTGATTGTAACACTTGAGGGAAAATGTTCTGCTTGGTTCAAGCCTTCAAACTGCAATAACTAAGGAGAAAGCCTGGCTTTTCTCTTCTAAACAATTTCTTTACATACATGTCTAACATTCATGTCTTAGATATGTGTATGTGTAACTTCTGGCAATGAATGTCAGAAAAGAAAATTTGGAAGTACTAAAGATTAGATGCTTTGTATACATTATTTAAAATGGATATGGTCAGGGGCACCTGGGTGGCTCGGTCAGTTAAGCGTCTGACTTCGGCTCAGGTCATGATCTCACGGTTCTTGGGTTCTAACCCCACGTTGGTCTCTGTGCTGACAGCTAGCTCAGAGCCTGGAGCCTGTTTCAGATTCTGTATCTGCCTCTCTCTCTGACCCTCCCCTGCTCACGTTTTCTCTCTCTCTCCTCTCCCTCTCTCTCCCTCTCTCAGAAATAAATAAAAGCATTTAAAAAAAATAAAGAAAATGGATATGGTCAGAAGAAGCTGAACTCTTTATCATTCTTAGTAAGCTCTGTGGCTAAGAGCAAATCAATGGACTTTTCTGTCCATTATGAAGTTTTTCATCTCAACAATTAAACCTTTCTTCCATCTCATTGTCTTCAAGCTTGTAAATAATTAAGAAGAGAATTGGAATTGGAATTTAGAAATATAAAATGCAGTGGAACTTTTTGAAAATATCATACAGAAAAACAAGATGATCTATAAATAGTAACTAAGTCTAAATAAATACTTATATCAAAGATTGAGACTTTATTTCATAGCATGAAAAATCAGACTATATTGGCATTAGTACTTCAAGTAAAATTGCATAGTTGTGTTTATTCCTTTGTTCCTATCAAATGAAATGTTTTTAGTACCATAGTTTATGTTCTTATTTTTTTCCTCACCTTATAAAAATTAATATGATGTGCTTTTAAATAGCATCAAGTAAATGATGGGAAATTTTTTATTAAAATCTTATTCATATAAAGAGTTGCAGATAGTAGCATATGGTGACTCATCAAAAAGAAAATGTGCCATTTTACATAATCTATAATAAAATAATGGCATAAATAGCTCACGTTGTCATGTTCGATATGTGTAAGTATAAGTATATGCACATTTGCACAGGTATACACACTGTAGTAACTAAAAGTGTTTCAGACTTTTCAGTTATGTCAAAGAGCCATATGCCTTTCTTTGAATATGTAATAAATAAATACTATCTGTCTCCAAGTAAGAATGTGCTCATCACACCTAATTTAGAGGTATACCCCCGGAAAATGATGGATATCCCTACACACACACTTTTTGGAATAACAGGGAATCACCCTGTGTAGTCTAGACAGTTGCTCAGATTCAAACCGACAGCAGGCTTTAACTCAAAGACAATACGAATGAACGCAATAAAGGAAGATTTTTCCAGCATTAGAATGTGGTGATGTTGATGCTCACAGGGTCCTCCTTGATATATACCTGTATGTGTGTGTGTGTGTGTGTGTGTGTGTGTGTAGTGACATTTATTTTTTAAATGGTACCTAAGTCACTCAGTTATGTTTCAAAAGCCTACCATGTATATTTTGAGCTGTTTCTTTGCTTGAATAGGGAGAAGATCCAATTTATCCGAACCGAAGGGACCCCAGGATTGGTGCGTCTTTCAAGTGATGCTGACCTTGTCATGTTGCTGAGGTAGGTAACCAGCTTTTGAAGTAGGAAGTCTTCTGTCATCAGATATTATGGAACATTTTAGAAAATAAGATGCCAATATTTGTAGCCTAAGAATGTCGCCATTATTTTCAAAGACTTGTGGAATACTCATGTTGAAAATGTAGGATGCTGGTTTAGTGATAATTCATTTCAGATTACATTTCTTATCCTAAGATCTGTTTGATATATATTTTTTTACCCTGGTGATAAATGAAGTGGTCCTGGAGAAGGGCAAGGTGAGTAGAAGCCAATAGATAGAATGTCCCACCCACAGAATGGAACAGAAGGGTATGCAGGGCTTTACCCCTTTGGCATAGAAGAAAGGTTGTATTTATATTATCTTTCAATTATTTCCCTCAAAGTGTGCTTTGTTTCCTTTTGCTGATTTGGCATGATATTTTTAAATGATTTTGAGAGTTTAGGTTTTGGAAATTAGGTCAGAAGTTCGAAATTTGGTCGCTGGTGCTCACAGCCAACTTGATAGCCCTTCATAAAATTAACCAATTGTATTTTCTTTCCTGATGTTAGATCAGCTTTGGTTTTAAATTTTAGAGTAGTTTAGAAGGGAAGCTGGTAAGTTTTAAAAGATTTTTTAATATTATCCCTCAAATGTAGAAGGCTAGAGTAAAATAATGCCTTGCTCTACCCAGTGTTGAGACACTCACCACTGTAACCTCCAAAGAAAATCATGCTGAACAAACCACACAATGTTTTATTTATCCCAAAGTACTAATGATCTCATTCATGATATTCATGATGATCTTGACCCTAACCATGATAGGTGCCATATCTGTAAAACTGAGTCAAAAAATGATTTTCCTTAACTGGATAGTTGGAGCATAATTCAAAGAAATGTAATCATGTCCCTCAGAGACTTCACCTTACCTGATTCTGCACAAGACCCGTTGGGAGGCAGGGTCACTTCCCAGTCTGAGAGATGACTAAGCTAGTTCTGAAAACAGAATAGAGTGTGCTATCTGGGAAGACTACTGGTTAATTAACATGTGGCATGATGTTTCTACCATAGTTTGGTTGCTGATAAAATAGTTTTGTTACAAAATTCTGACTTGGATATGACTCTTTTGCTTTGTTCTAGAAATCTAAAGCTTTTAATTTAAACTAAAGAATTCTGCTTTTGGAATTAGTAGAAACAAAAATGATTACGAAACAGAAACCATGATTATTATTCACCTGTTCTTAGTTAAATAATGTTAAGATGGTATAGTCCTAAATATTTTAAGTTACAATATGGCTTAGAATATTTGTGCTTTAGTAAACACTGCAGTTTGAATGAGTTTCCATGTGTTATGTGGTTGAGTTTTAAAATATTGTAAAACTGATATGTACTTATATTTTATGTATGTATATGTGTATATCTACATACACACATGTATATACATACATGTATAAACACATATGAAGAGTAAGGCTATATTTCCCCCATTTGGAAAATAAGCATGTTGTCTGAACTTAATGGGTCTTTGGAGAAGCATGAGAAATTCACTTATTAAATAATTGTTCTATAATTATTACACACAAATGATGTTATTCAATTCTAGACATATTTCATTTAGATGAACGAATGTAATTTATTATTTTAATAATTGTACAAATGGTGAAACAATGTTATTACATGTTCATGTTTAATAAGTAATGTTTAATAGTTATTGAAACATTTCCCAGACATCCTCAGTTCTTTATTTTTTATTTTACTTTGGAGTTTGAGTAATTTGAATCAGTGACTATAAACTCCAGCAATGAGCTAGTTGCATATGTAGTGAAAGACTCTGTGTCTGTTTTTATACTTTGTCTATTTCTTAAAAAGGAAAAGCACTCATGGTACAAATGGACTTGATGATCCTCAAGCTGCAATGTAGAGAAGCCGTAGCTCTAGGAAATTATTCAATTCAAAATAAGCCCATGTAAGGTTATTTTCCAAAACACCTGTTCCAAAACTCAAGAATTTGTAAATGACCTTGACACACTTGTTATTGATTATTCTGTTTCATATTTCTTTCATTCACTCATCTCCTGTAAAAAATGTACCTCTATCAGAGTTCATATAGAAAATGATTGATAAATTTGGCTGCATTATAATTTTAAATTTTACATAATGAAGGATACCGTATAGAAGACATAAAGGTAACACACTGGAAGAATATATTCACAACAGAGAAAACAAAGATATTGTGAATGCACAAAGAATGCCTTTAAATCAATTTAGAAGAAAAGAGCCCAAGAGAAAAATGGGCAAAGGGTATGAAAAGGCACATCATAAAATTGGAGTAAGACAACCAGTAAACTTACGGAAAGACGCTAGCAATCATAAAATGCAATTTCCAGTAATGAAATAGTATTTCACACTATCAGATTTAAAAGAAACCAGAAAGTCAGATAATATGAGAATTAGGGACTCTACTACTGTCTAGACTTTGTGGGATTACAATTTCTACAGCTTTTTCAGAGTACAATTTGACAATGTCTGTAGAGTTAAAAAGGCATATGTGTTATGACTGAGCAATTCTGTTGTTAGGTACGGACCATATTTATACTAAGAAATTCTTGCCCTCTTACAAAACAATAAACACAGGATCCTCAGTACACCATTATTGACAAAAGTACAACGTTGAGAAAAATTAAATATTTGTTAACAGATATAGATAAAGAAATTGATTTGTTCATAGAAAGGACGCCTGCATAGCAGGTAAAAGTAATAAACTAGATACTTATGTGTCAACATAAGTTCAAGAATGTTATATACTTACATGGCACCTATATAGTTTTTTAGCCGTGCGTAAGACAAAACTGCATATCATTCATCTATGATAATATGTTATAAATATAAAACTGTGGAAAGGAGGATACCTTGTTAAAGTCCTGATAGAGGAGAACAAAAGGAGCTTCACATACCCGTTGTACACATCCAGACATACATGCACGTGTATGCAGATTTATAAAGATCTGTAAGTATGCATGTGTGTTTGAAGCAAAAATAATAGTGTTAACATTTGTTAATACTGGCTGGTATCTTTCAAGTGTTTTATATTATTCTCTATCTCTTTTGTATTAAAATGTTCTAGTAAAAATATTTCTCTCGATATAAAAGATATGAGAGTATTGATTATATTTAAAGGAAATGATAAATGTCATGGAGCAAAGGGACGCAGGGATAGGTATCCAAGGACATGTGCTAATTCTTGCTCTTCACTTAATCTCGCTACAGGCTTACAGACTTTTGTGGTATCAACTGTTACATGGGACTTTTCCTTCAATTAATTTAAAATTCACATTATTTCAGTGGTTATTGATTTATTGCAAAAGAAAAAAGGACTGTTTCAAGGCTTAATTTGTTACTATAAATATGATTATTTCCTGCTTCTGTTTCTAAAACTTTCAACTTTTATAGGTTAAAAGTGGAAAGATGGATTTAAAAAATAATATCATGTCTAAAAATTTGCTACAGCAGTCTAGCAGATGTGTGCATGGGAATGAAGAGCCAGAGCAAGAATTATCACGTTGCTATTGCATTGCTGAACCCTGGATTTCTCTACCTCAGAAGTATTGACATCTGGGGCTGGATACATCTTTGTTGCAGCGAGCTATTCTGTGCATTGCAAGATGTTTATCCGCATCCTGGCCTCTACCCACTAGATACCAAAAGCATACCCTCTCCCAATAATGACAACCAAATATGTCCTTAGACATTGCCCAAAGTCCCCAAATGCTGTGAGAGGAAGGCAAAATTGCCTCAGTTGGGAACCAGTGCTTATAACCCTTGGGAGTCCTTTCCTTAATCTCTGTGTGATTAAACTGGTGCTACTTTATTTGCTGAATGTTTTCTGAGAACAGGTAACAGGTTTCTAGATTTGGCCAAGTTTGTGGAAAACCTGCTTCTACCTCTTAATTAAAATCACAAGTCCTTTTACTTTTATTGTTAGTTTAATTCTATTTGTCAACTGTTTGGCAAGTGTCAAGAGCTTAGTGCAATTGGTAGTATATTTATCATAATATTTAATGAAAAGTCTGACATTCTAAGATCTCATGTCCCTGGTTAATATCTTTTAGAAGAGTTCTAGAAAGTAAAATTTCAATATGGAGACAAAAGACACTGGATTTGAATAACCTAAGATCAAAATCCTCACATTTAAAATACATTGTAAAGCCAGAGTAGATGAGGGAGCTAATTATTTAGGAGGTGTTTTGTTTTATTTGGCTTTTAATTGTCCAGTTAAATCCTAAACCCTTTGCATTTTGAGACCCTATTGTATATTTCTTAGACTGAAGATAGAGAATATATTTTGAGTTTCTGTTATGAGTTCTCAGCAAACATTGTCTGTTGTGTTTGAGTCTTATTCTTAAATCTAAAAACCTAGGTACTGCGTTCAGGCAAACACGTGAATTCAGACTCACATATTAAGGTGGCAAAATAGAAGTCGTGTTGTTCTAGGGAAAGAAAAACAGTATATGATTTTACTCATATATGGAATTTAAGAAACAAAGTAGGTAAACATAGGGAGGAAGAAAGAGAGGCAAACCAGAAAACAGACTCTTAACATAGAGAACAAACTGAGGGTTGCTGCAGNGTAAGTGATCAATCACTAAATTCTACACCTGAAACTAATATTACACTGTATGTTAACTAACTAGAATTTAAATAAAAACTTGAAAAAAATCTTCTTGTCCAAAGTTGTAGGAAAATAGGCAAATAATCACGGGGGTTTCACAGAAGTTACAACAGACGGCTGTTTGTCCCAAACATTTCCTACAGTAGAAGGTGGACAAGTGCTCCCTCAGGGATGTGACCGGACCTCAGAGTGAGAGACTGTCTTATTCATGCAGAAATGAGGCTTTTCCCCACCTGTTTGGCTAAAGTATGCATTTTGTTTCTTGTCTTTCCCCAGTTTATTTGAAGAAGAGATAATGTCTTATGTGCCTCCACATGCCTTACTTCACCCCAGCTACTGTCAGTCCCCACGTGGCTCTCCCGTGTCCTCTCCCCAGAACTCACCAGGTGAGTCCACCTACCGCTCACAGTGAATCCTCTGAGAAGTGTACTCTGAAGTCAGATGTTCTGTCCTTTGTAAAGGAGAGTAAAGGAACACTTTGGGTACATCTTTAGTAGTACAAATACGTGTTGTGTGGCACTTTGTGTGGCTTGTTTCCATGGCACTTAGTTTTGACAGGAAGATAATGACATTCCAGAATAGGGGAATAAATGTTAGCAGTGTGATCTACTCAGACACAGGATTTACTTTTCATTGTATCATGGAGTGCCTAATATATATTGGAACATATCAGGACACAAAATGTTATGTTAGCTTTGGGATTTAAAAAGTTCCAGTTAGAAATCTTATTCTAATAAAAAAAATCTTTATTTTCAAGAAATAACATAGAATTAAAGTTAGTTGATAGTTTTTACTGCAGTAATCACTAACCGCATTAGATAGGAAGACTGGAGACACTTGGGTAGATAGAACATATTGACAGAGAAAATAAACTAGAGTTTGTATACATTTTTAAGTTTATTTATTTATTTTGAGGGAGAGTGCACACACAAGCTGGAGAGGGACAGAAAGAGATCATGACCTGAGTCAAGATCAGGAGTCAGAGACTGAACCGACTGAGCCATCCAGGCGCCCCCAACAAACTGAAATTTTTAAGTTCTAATTCTTTTTTGAAAGAGATGTGGTATGAATGAAGCAGTGAATGGAAGGATGGATGAATGAATAGTAGAAAATGCAGTTTAGGAGATGAGTTTTTAAAGGAAAGTAGTCATAATGTTGACAGAACATCAGCTGTATTTATTTTTGTTATAGGCCATGTATTGTTTACACTTTAATAGCTATCAGATTTAAATCTACTTTAATAGGAATACAACCTCCATACGTGTCACTTAAAGCTACTCTATGGTCTTTGATATATGACATGTTTTCACAAATCCTATGATAATGAAGCTACCGCGTAATTGAATACCACAAACAGGAAAAGGTCTATTAATTTGTTCTTTTAACACAGATTTATTGAGCATCCAACTATGATCCAAGCACAGAATTGGACTCTGGTGCTACAAAGATGAGTAATACAGTCTCTGCCTTTGAAGGATTTGTGGTGGGGCAATGAGTCAACAAATGACCCTATAAAGCCCTGTGGTTAGTTCTCTAATAAAGAGAGGTATGGGAACACAGATATGGGAATGGTTTTTTCCTTCAAGACTGGGAGTGAGTGTTTGGGGAAAGACGAAGACACTAGATATGGAGGGAGCCTTGAAGGATGATGAAGGCGGGCCAAAGGAAGAAAGGTGTTCTGGGTGAATGAGGAACATAAGCTGAGTCTCAGAAGCATGGTCAGAAGCATGGAAGTAGTTTAGGCCAATTAATAGATACAAGTAAGAGCAAGTTCTCAAAGCTCAGGTTGGAAAGATAGGCTAGGGCCAGTTAGCCACTGAAGCCTTACTTTGTAGTCCATTTGGAGCAACTGAAAATTTAAAAACAGAGGAATATTCTATTTTACAATGATCAGCTTGGTGGCAATATGGAGGATGGATTAGAAGACAAGAGAATGGAGGGGGCCTGGGTGGCTCAGTCGGTTAAGCATCTACCTTCGGTTCTGGTCATGATCTCGTGGCTCATGGGTTCAAGCCCCGTGTCGGGCTTTGTGCTAACAGCTCGGAGCCTGAAGCCTGCTTCAGATTCTGTGTCTCCCTCTCTCTCTGCTCCTCTCCTGCTTATGCTCTGTCTCTGTCTCTCTCTCTCTCTCTCTCTCTCTCTCTCAAAAAGAATAAATAAACATTTAAAAGAGGACAAGAGAATAGAGTCAGAGAAGCCATGTGGGAGGCTGTTGCATTAATCTGGGTGACCTGCTAAAAGGCTGGACTAGAGGTGATGGAGAAACAGAAATTAGTCAAAGGATATGTAGGAGTTAGAGACACCAGGACTTTGGATCCAGGTAGAGAAGATTCTGAAGTTTCCACCACCTAAGCTACTAGGCAGAGGGCAACACTATTGGCTAGGAAAAGAAAAAGATTAGACTGGGAGGGAGAGGTTAGATGAGTTTAGTTTTGGACATTGTTTGTTGAGGAATCTCTGAGCCATCCAATTAGAGACACCAAAGACATCTGGGGAAAAGATAATCATGGAGCTCAGGAGATGTTGGTGGCCAGGCATATAGATATGCTGGTGCCATTGAAGCCCAGGGCAAATTAGAAGAACTAAGGGAGGACAAGCCCATGGAAAGAAGAGAAACCAGAGGATGATAACATTGAGGAACTCCACTATTTAAGGGATGGGCTGAGATAGAGGAGCAAACGAAAGAAAGAGAGCCAAGGGATTTTAGAAGATAATTAGGAAAGTCTTTTCAGTCTGGCCATGTGTAGCAACATGGATGGACCTTGAGGGTGTTATGCNAAAAAAAAAAAAAAAAAAAAAAAGGAAAGTCTTTTCAGGAAAGCCATGCTTCAAGGAGTAGAGAGTGTGGCCAAATCCTCAAAGCATTCAAGAAGGATAAGGCCTGAGAAGAGACCATTGGATTTTAAAGTCATGAAGTTATAAATGGCCTTTGCCAGAGCAGTTTCTATTACATAAGTGGTTATAAACTGCAGTGTGGCCAGTTGCAGAATGATATAGGATGTAAAGGAGAAGCCAAGAGTATAGAATATGCTTTCATGAAGTATGCGGGTAAGAAACTTAAAAGGAAAATAGGACAGTACTTAGAAGGAGAAGATGAGTTAAGAAAGAGGTTTTAAGATGGAGAAGTTGAGCATGTGTGTGTGCAGAGGTCAGAAGATGTGGGTGTAAGGAAACTAGTTTGTTGGAGAGCAATCATACAAGAGACCCATGGGAAGGCCAGACACCGGAGACAAAAGTGAAGGCCAACTTTGGAACAAAGTACGGTCATCTATTTTGATGATCCAGGAAGAGAAGTAAGTATATGATGCTTCAAGTAAGTTTAAAGATGTAGGGGGAAAATGGATGGAATTCAGAGCTGGCCTCAGTCTTTACCAACTGTGTGTGACTTTGAACAGTTTGCTTCCTTCCCTGAGCTTGAATTTGTTTTTCTATAAAATGAGAATAGTACTCACCTCCCACGGTTACTTGGAGGAGAATACTGTGCCTGCTGCCTGCAACATAACAATCATCCAATAAATGTTAATTTATCCCCCTTTTAATTCTTTCTGGAAATCTGATCCTGAGAAGTGTAGTTTGTCAATGTTTAAACCATTAGTAACTGGAAAATATGAATTCATTTCTCCCTGATTTGCAGAGCTGGCTGCCTAGGTATTTAATCATTCTGACTGGGCTTTATCTTAGCTAGAAATTATGATGGAGTTTAAATGGATTGTCCCTTTACCTGATGCTTTATGGTTAAAGAAATGAAGCTGAGGGGCATCTGGGTGGCTCAGTCAGTTAAGCATCTGACTCTTGATTTAGGCTCAGGTCATGATGTCACCATTGTGAGATGGAGTCCCTCATTGAGTTCTGTAGCACTGACAGTGCCTGCTTGGGATTCTCTCTCTGTCGCTCCACCACTCATGTGCACGCTCTCTCTAACTCTCTCTCTCTCTCTCTCCTCTCTCTCTCAAATTAAATAAATAAATATTTATAAATGGGGAAAAAAAAGAAATGAAGCTGTATGGATAACTGCTTATTTCAGTCAAGGCTCTCCTTCCCAGGCTTTTCTGCAGCCCATCCTCTCCAGTAAAAAGGTAGATCAACAGATTCTGTCCTTTCCGAGCCCTACAAAGGTGTGTGCTCTTGGAGACTGGCTGGATATTCTTTGAGACTACATGAACATTCCACATAGTGACTAAGTTAGCTCCTTTTCATTTAACATCACAAATATATATGACTAATCCATGTTGGTAGTAAAAATGCATTCTGGAAGCACAGGGTCTAACATTTTCCAAATATATGTGGAACCCAAATATATCTTAAATTGCTAGCAGTGTTTGTGGTGTTTTTGATTTTCGGGGAGAATCATCTCCACATTTTTGACCTACTCAGTTTCAGGGGGCTTTATTTGATCTTAAAATTGGGATGAACTGTCTGATATCGATGGATATTACTGTAACTAATTCCACATGATATTATAAGGCCAAGACTAGCTAGCCTCATTTACCCTGTGGAGGAATCTTCCAATTTTTGGAGTAAAATAGCCTCTCCTGCCACTTTCCTGAAGTTTTTTTGTGAAAAACGTTTCAAACAGATTTTTTAAGTGGTCTATTCGTCCTTCTTATGACTAGAATTTCATCTCTTTTAGTCGGATGAGGATCATATTGTGAAAATTATGACAATAATAAATCTGAATGATCTTTCAGAACGCCTTAGAGACCTGGTAAACTCTGTGCACTTTTCCTTATTTTGAGCATATTTACATGTCTTTTCAAGTGCAGAAGAGAGAGGGGCTTCGGAAACTTTGACTTGCTGCTTTTTGCAGCTGTTAGAGTGCTCACCTAAAATTTGTCAAAATTTTGGAATGTGAAGGTTTGTTTTTCTAGGACCGTTATAATGCCAATCCCGACCTTAGCCATGCCAGAAGGGAAAAGTCTTTCCAAACACTATACAGTTCATTATACCAAATATGGGACCCAGAAGTTTATTTAAGGACCTTTTGTAAGTCTACATTTCTAGGAATTTAAATGCAATAACACCTAATTTATCTAATATTATTGAAGATGTGCTCACTTATGTGAATTTTCCACATAACCAAAGCTATGACTAAATGTCAGAGAATTTGTTTAACCCACTTGCTGAAACTCTTTCATAAATGCTTTATATTTATTTCTGCTTCCCTATACCCAGTACACTGAGGATATTTCATGGTTCAGGGGCATCATCATACAGAGCTCTTATTACTTGACTAAACCGGGACCATAGACCAGTAGCAGGTCACACTCAACAGAATTAAACAAACAGACCAGAGAGCACAGAAGAGCCATGTGGTTCTTTGCTAAAGGTTGTCTTGAAAGCATGGCTTTGAGAGGGAATTATTTCTCCCCCCACACAGTGAGACCCCGTAGGGCCCTCTTTTCCCCTCTCTCTCCCTCCAAAGTCTTATCATCTTGGCTGCTATTTATCTTCTGCTCTTTTCTCTTTCTCTCTCTCTCCTTTCTCCCCTTTTTTCCACTCTTCCTCCATCTTGACCACAGCCTGAAGTAGCTTTATGCCTTTGAACCTTGAACATTGTGGGGGATAAGGGCACTGAGCCCCCTGTGAAGTAAAAACTCTGCATATAACTTTTGACTTCCCCCCAAACTTAACTACTAATCGCCTACTGTTCCCAGGAAGCCTCACCCATAACATAAACAGTCGATTAACACGTAATTTGTATGTTGTATGTATTATATCCCACATTCTTACACTAAAGTACACAAGAGAAAAGAAAATGTTATTAAGAAATCATAAGGAAGAGAAAATACTATAGTTCTATACTCTATTTGTTGAAAAAAATCCACATATTAGAGGATCCAGTTATTAATCTTTGTTGTTCAAGTGTCAGGTGTACTTGTTTTTAGAAAAAGTGTTCTTTCTCTTTGCTCAGCTCCACAAAGATGAACTAGGCACCAAGTACAGATGAAGGATGGTCCTTGGCTGGGTGGAGATAGAGGGGCTGTGACTCCAGAGAATGAGGGAAAGCCAAATATGGTCTCTGTCACAATATATGGGTGTTTTATTTTTGTTCTATTGTTATTTTTAGTCTCCCTTGTCCCCAACCCTTTATACTGTAAGAGAATGCCTGTTACTGGCATGCCCTATGCTTTCCTTTTTAATAAATTTCTTCTGGGGCGCATGAGTGACTCAGTCGGTTAAGCATCTGACTTCGGCTCAGGTCATGATCTCGAGCCCCACATCGAGCTTTGTGCTGACAATGTGGAATCTGCTTAGGATTCTCTTTCCCCCCGCTCTCTGCCCCTCTCCCATTTCTTCTCTCTCTCTCTCAAAATAAATTTTAAAGTAAATGAATAAATACCTTCTGATTTGCAAGGACTGAGAAAATCGGCTTATCAAGTTGGTTTTTAAAAGTAAATAGTATGTAAATACAAGCATCAGCAAGCTCAAACAGTGACCTAGAGCCTTTTATTGCTCTTAGAGAATAAAGCAAAAATGCAAGGACTTCAGTGCTTCTGCTCTGTGGCAGCCATTTTGGAGATGTTTTTTCACATTAATTTTCATTATGGAGCTATGTTCCAGAAGATGGAGTTTTCCAGAAATTATTGTAATGCTTGATAGTTTGTTTTCACTCACTAACAAGGAATTGTAAAATAATAATGATGATGATGATAATAATAATACATTTTTTAAAAAGTCATAGAGACCCTTTTTAGAAAGTGAACCAGAAAAGAAATAAACTTTTGAGCCATCCAAGTCCAGAGCCCAGAGACATGCTGGATTAGACCAAGCTCCATCCCATCCAGTGCAGAGTGAGTGCTAGTCATCAAAGCAATCTGGGATCCTGGTGGCACACCTGGAATCCAGATGACCCAGACTTCCTAGTGGTTTGATGCTAAATTATTTCTATTGCCTGAAGTATTTTGTCAGGTAGAATTCTTTAGTTTGTATATGCTTATGCAATTTTGTAATGGTAAATGGAAATAGTACCATACTTTATAGAAGTACTTTAGTTCTGCCTAGCAATGATAAAGAAAAAAAACCCTAATATCTTTTTTCCTGCAAATAATTAATGTAATGCTGCCTGTCCATGAAGTCAGTCACGTATTTATCAGTTCCTAAATGTAACATTGATTTTTTTGTATCCAATTTTCTTTTTTAAGACCATAAAGACCATAAAGTTACTCTCTATAGGAGTATTATATCCTAGAACTTTACTTGCAGCTATGGTTCCCATACATTCTATTAGCTCAATCTTCCAAGATCATTTTTTATGTCTAAAGTGGAAGTAACATCGTTCCTGCTCTGGAATGTCTTGGCAGTGACACCTGACTTGCATTAGGAACTTGACAAGGGCCAGGAGCATAATTTATTATAATTTTTAAACCATGAAGTAACACATAAATGATTTTTTCATAATAGAACTATTAGCAAAGGAATTTTTGCATTTAACAGTTTCTGTCTCCAGAGTCTCTGTAATTGAATCTCTTTACCTAGAGCATAAGTGGAGTCAGAGCTAATTTTTATTAAGTGTCTGTATTGATAGTGATGGAATGCATTATGGCATTTCCCACATCCTTTTAACGTCTCAAATTATACAGCAATAGTATACGTGCTTTTATTTTAAGCAATCAACTTTAGAATCATGTTTCTTTTGAGTCCTGAAAGATTTTTATTCAGTCTTTTGTTTTTCTTTTTCCTCTTCCCTATTAATGACTGTGCTCTTGAAAGCTGATTCATGACGGCTGTTTTCTGAGCTGTCTGGGTTTACTAGCTTACAGTTTCTCAGACTGCAGCACCAACAGACTTATGATGCCACCCCTTAATGGCCCTGTGCCCCACTGCCCTGTCCCTCAGCCATCCAAGAGAGGAAGCTTATGTTGGTGGAGATCATGTTCCTTTATGTTGCAAATGGTGCCTTTCAGATACACAGGAAGCATTGCCTCTGTGTGGGTCTCTGGATGTTGCCCAGATGTTTCATTGGTTACATTTGACCTTCCTGTAGGGGATAATGGTTCTTAACCTTGGCTGCACAGTCGGAGTCATCTGAAGGGCTGCATAAAACACTTATACCTGGGTCCCGCCACACAGATTCGGATGTAACGTGCCTTGGGTGTGGCCTGAACACTGGGATTTTTTTTAAAGCTTCTTGAGTGATTCCAATGTACAGTCAGGATTGAGAAGCACTTCCTAGGAGCCTCATCTGTATCCTAGAGCTGATAAGGTCAATTTTATTTGTTGCCTTTATGACCCAGTTCTTAGCTCTTTGGCTGAAAGATTCATAAACATGCAAACCGACCTCTGGACAAATCATTGATCAATAGCCAATTCTATTAAAATCCATTTTTGTGATGCCTGGCTGACCAAGTTGGTGGAGCATGTGACTCTTGATCTCAGAGTCATAGGTTTGAGTCCCATGTTAAGTGTATCACTTAAGAATAAAATCTTTTTAAAAATCCATTCTTAACACCCTATCACATTTCCCCACGTCTCTAGTATTCACTTGCATATAGATAATATCAGTAACAGCTAACACTTACGCAAAGGAGCCTCACAAAGTACCTTATGTACACTAACTCGTTTAATGCACGGGTGTGGTCCGGGTCTCCCACTGCAGCTCCAGTACTGTGTTGTCAAGTGCCCGTGGAGGATACCCACCCGGAACAGCTCTTGTCGGCAGCATAATATGTATAAAGCTTCATGTGCCTGTGTCTACTAGCATTTTCCATACTGCTTTTAGCGTCAGATAGACCTGGCTCAAATCCCAAACCTACCATTCACTGGCATATGACTTCCGTTTCCTTAGTTACAAAGTGGTGATGATGATGATGATGATTATAATGCCTGCTTCATAAGCTTGTGTTTCCCAAGATCCTCTCTGTAAAGGGCATCGTTTCTAATGCATAGCAGGCACTTAACAAATGACAGTTACTGTTCTTGTTTAAAAACTTTACGTTACCATCAGAGCTTCCTATTTGTCTTCCGTACTTATCTGTTGGCAATCCTTATTTCACACTGCAAATGTTTCTCAGAGTCACCACACTCTCCTCAGGCCTCCATGGCTGCAGCGACTCCTAACTGGGTCCCCTCCCTTTGGGTTCCTCCCTTCCTTCCTACCCTGAATCCACTTAACACACTCGGAAACCCATTGCTTAAAAAAACCCACCATGTATTGGGGCACCTGGGTGCCTTAGTCGGTTAGGCGTGCCACTCTTGATTTCGGCTCATGTCATGATCTCACGGTTCATGAGATCGAGCCCCACATGGGGCTCTTGCCGGACAGTGCTGAGCATGATTGGGATTCTCTCCCTCTCCTTCCCTCTCTGCCCCTCCCCGACTCACTCAGAATAAATAAATAAACATTTAAAAAATTTGCACCATGAGTCGTGTTCCTCCCTAGCTCAGGAAACTCTAAAGTCTTCCTACTGCTCCCTGCATCCCGCCCAAACTCCTCAGCTAGGTTTTTTAAAAAAATCCTCACATAATTTGCCTCCAACTGTCTGATGAAATGTCCCAGTGACTCCTCACACTCCCCTGTGCTCTGAGTTAGCAGGGTCTCCTTAGTGGTCTTCCAGACATGCACACAGGGCTTCTCCCAGTGATTGCTGCCCTGCCCCAGCGTACGATATGGGCTCTTCTCTGTTTACGAGGCCTGCCTCCAGTAAAGCTTCTTTTTGGTGATCTTTTCCATCTTCATCTCTACTTACCCTTATTTACTATCACTTTTCTGTAACACTGATCTCAAATGAAATACAAGAGAAAATTTGTTTGGTTTTTTACTTGAAATCTCCTGATATTTAAATGTTCATAGTTCATTTAAAATCTTTAAGAACAATTATATGCCAAGCAAAATAGCTTGTTAGAGCCAGGTACAGCCCTAAGGCTATAGTTTTGTCTCCTATGCTTTATAGTTTGTTCACCACCTGGTTTAGGACTCAATTATTTATGTAACTGACATGTTTTATTTCTGTCTTCTTAATGAAAATATCTACTTCAGCAGCCCCACCTTTCGTGCATATGTTGCTGAACCTAACACAGTATTAGAAATGAATAATCAATAATCTTAGTTGGCTCATAAAAGAAATATTTAATGAGCTTATATGGCATGCACAAGACTTCACAATTTTTGTTTTCTGGTTCCTTTCATCGTGTTGTGAAATATTTCGTGGAAATGTTCAGTGTTTTGTCATGGCTCTGCGTCTGATTCCCATATTTATCATCAATTTTGTGTCCCAGCTTCTTGGTTAGCCACTTTGTGGCACCAAGCTAGATTTTTCTATAGAAAGAGGAACAAACTATGTTGCTCTTATACTTTATTAATGAAACTTACTGCTGGATGACATATGAAACATCTTTATTTTTTTAATGTTTGTTTATTTATTTTGAGAGAGAGAGAAACAGAGAGGGAGTGAGCGTATGTATAGGGGAGGGGCGGAGAGGCAGGGAGAGAGAAAATCCCAAGCAGGCTCTGATAGCGCAGAGCCTGACACAGGGCTCAATCTCATGAACTGTGTGAGATTATGACCTGAGCCAAAATCAAAAGTTGGATGCTTAACCAACTGAGCCACCCAGGCACACTGATGTGGATGATCACAGTGCTTGGCACATGTTAAGAGTTCAATAAATAGCATTATTATTTATTATTTGGGTTGCCAGGAAACATGGTGACTCTGCAGTTATGTTTGAATTCTGTGTTTATATCAAGATTATTCTACCCTGCAATATAACAGCATGTTAATTAGAAGTCTAAAATAATTCTTAGTTATAGTGCCTACCTAGAAGACATTTTGTACATTTTTCATAGGGCAAGTCTGGAAACTCGCTGTTCTTGCTTTATATACCACATACTTTCACATTGTAACTTCCTGTGTAATTGCCATGGTATCATCTCAGCAGCAAGCAGATATTCCACCCTGAACAGTTACCATCAGACATGAGTAACTCTGTTTGACTCATATTAGCTTGGACTGAAGAGGGAAACATAGTTGACACACACATACAGACACACATTGTAACTATGCAAACAGAATTGTTATTCTCAACCAAAATGCCACTTAGAAATCTCTTAAGACTTTGGTTCAGTTCTGTGAGAGCCTCCAACTTGAAGAGGTGAAAAGTGAAGCCAATAAAAGAATTACCCCCCTTTACCTATTGACTGTGGTCTCAGCCCCCTGGCAGTGTTTTCTTCATGTTGATGTGATACATCAGGACATTGCACAAACCGGGACCCTTCTCTTTTTATGGTTTGCTCTAGGTACTCAACGTGCCAATGCCCGGGCTCCAGCCCCTTACAAGAGAGACTTTGAAGCCAAACTAAGGAACTTTTACAGGAAGTTAGAGACTAAAGGATATGGACAAGGCCCAGGAAAATTAAAGTAAGTCAAAGTGATACAAACCACAGGCTTGGGTGATGGTGAAGGGATGGGATGCAGTTGGAAATGTAGGAAATGGATCGTGATTCCCGATGACCAGTCTTTGTTTCACTCAGTGTAATGATTTTGGTAATGATGTGTGAATTACAGGATCATGGAAAACAAAGTTCTGGAATTAAGCACCATTCTGCTTAAGGTTTTAAAACACACACCACGTTCCATGTAAAAATACAGGCAAAATAAAAAGTTGATTTGTTTCTCCTGCAAAGTACCTCTTTGTTTTCGCTTACAGTATATTTGTTAGCCATCAGGCGGTCACGGTGTCCTTCATCCCACAGGTTCCTGACCCGACCTGACTGTAGGAACACTGCTCAGCTCTGTTTTGTTCTGTGAAATAAATGTCACTTGTCCAATGAAGTATGTCATGAATGTTGTTTCTGCCTTTCTTTACTCACCTTTAAATGAAGAAATTAGACATCATCGTGCTGTTTGGCCTAGAATTATTTTCGTTCCCTGCTTACCCATGCTGTCTTCATCCTCACCTCCACCGCTGCCCCACGTGCCCACTGGAGATCACTATGTCACCTGAGAGAGGGCAGAGGAGAAAGTGTCTACACTGCCACACCATGATGCTGTGTGCCTGGGAGGAGATACAGGAGCCCCCCCAGGTCTCCAGCTCACCACCCCACAGAGAGGGCTTGCTCAAGTATATTCACAGGGCCTACTTCGCTCACCGTCAAAGCACATCAGCTTTGAGCTTCACTTTTCTCATGCTTCACGTAAGAATGGCCTGAGCTCAGGCTTCCTGGCATTCAGACTATTATCTCCCTTTCTGTGAATATCTGCGCTAACGGCAAATTGATATCTGCTTCAGGAGGACTTTTATTATCATCCTCACGAGTAGATCATCAGCCACAAGTATCATTCATTTGTATCTGTAACTTGGGCAACCTCAGATTCAATTAATTTAAGAATTAAATTAAGCATGGTTGTAAATGTGTGTTCTTTGGAGAACATGGAGAATTTTTTTTTTTCCTTCTCCTGGTTCTGATAAGCTTTTCCCTGCATACTTAGGAATTGAATTCCTTGTCTAGGTACATTCACGCTTAAAACATGACCTCATAGGGCTGTCCTTTCTTTACTAAACAAAAGCTTTGGGGCTGTGTTGTTTTACAGTCATCTTCCTTCTGGGGTAGGTTGATTTGACCATTCAGAAAGGACGCACAAGCTGTTCTCATGTGTTGTAGGTAGAGTGCTCCACTTAGGTAACCATTTGCTTATGTAATTTTGACTTCTACTGTTGAGCAAAGGCCAAATGTGTATATTTGCAGACAACAGTGTATTAAGTCACTCCAGTTTTCACCTAGTTAATTATGGCAAGTGGAAATTGAATCAAAATTGCCCAGTTCTGGGTAGATGGGGATTAGGAAATAATTTTTTTTTTTTTTCAAATTGTCTCTTTCTGGACCAGGTTAATTATCAGAAGAGATCACTTACTGGAAGACGCTTTTAATCAAATTATGGGCTACTCCAGAAAAGACTTGCAGAGAAATAAGCTGTACGTCACATTTGTCGGGGAGGAAGGGTGAGTAGAACAGAGAAGTGGTGTGTGGAACACAGGCTGCGGCTGCACAGCGGACACTTCTCCACATGGTGCTGTGGTTGCCTGAAACAGGAAACCCTTCTGGCAGGAAATGCCATTCTCATACATTAAACCTCTGAGCTTTTTTTTTTTTTTTTTAAGGCTTCCTCTGGTTTTTAAATCATTTGACATAGAAATTCTGGGGTAAACACTAGTAACTATAGATCATTTTGGAGAGCAGAGGCTGGTTTGGTTTCTTCTCCATGCATATTTCTTTCTTAAAGAGAAAACGGGGGGCTGTGAGGGACAAAGCAGGAATTCTGACATCTGTAATCATGTCATCTGCACTGGGGTGGAAGGAGAACACACTTCACCTGTTAAATAAGCTCAGGTTCAGAATCATGAATGAGAATCCTGCTGTTCTACCAGGAAGTTTCTACAGCAGTAACTCCTGGGCCTTGGTTCTTACGTCTCTGTTGCCAGTCTTTCTCTTTTTGGGGGGACAGCAACATACCTTCCAAAATAACCACCTGCCATAAACAAATGTGTCTGGCCTATGACTCTTCCATGAGTGTGCTCGTAGAGGTAAGGGTTAAGAAATGAAGGCATGATGGGGCGCCTGGGTGGCTTAGTCGGTTAAGCGTCCGACTTTCGCTTAGGTCATGATCTCGCGGTTCGTGGGTTCGAGCCCCGTGTTGGGCTCTGTGCTGACTGCCAGCTCAGAGCCTGGAGCCTGTTTCAGTCTGTGACTCCCTCTCTCTCTCTGACCCTCCCCTGCTCACGCTGTCTCTCTCTCTCTCCTAGAAATAAATAAAACATTTAAAAAAAAAAAAAAGAAATGAAGGCATGAAGACTCCTACACACTGTTTACTGCGTCCACGTAGACATACAGTTGTTCTATAACAATTCAGAAGGTGACAGCTCTCGTCTTGTCCAGACCCCTTCCTCCTTCCTCATTTCAGGTCTGGGTTTCAAGTCTCAGCATCGTCTGTAACCCAGCCATGACGAGAGCCGATTGAAAAAGTACCACATGATAGCCTGAACTCTGGTTGTTTTCTTGACTCTATTGATTTGGATCATTTTAAACTTACCCTTCTCAGTCCTGCCTGGGAAATAAAGTGTACTAGATTATAGACTCATAGTAGTAATATCCAACAAATCCAGCCATTCAATAGATAGTTAATTTGGAGCCTCCAAAATATTAAATAACTTGCATGTGCTAATGGAACTAGCTAACAGCAATATCAGGATTCACAACGAGGCATCAGGACTCTTGGACTGGCACTGGGACATAGGCAAAACTCCTGAACTCTGGTCTATCAGACTTTTTTCCTACCTGTGGATATTTTCACTATGCCAGCTGACTGATAAACCTCTGCTCTTGTCACATATACTGTGTATACTCTCCCAGCTGTAACTTCGTTAAAGTAAAATATTATATGGGAAAACAATACTAAGTGACAGAATTTGGGCAGAAGCTTGTCTGAGATGTGTTTTCATTGCTGAAGTGCATTAATAGACTTCTAGCTTATGTTGGCTTGAGATGCAGGTGCACAACTGAAAATGAACGCAAATGTTTTAAGCCTAATCATAGGTGTGCGTGGAATTCCAAATATTTCCTTACATAACAAGTCTCATTTGGATGAGAATACTTTTCCTCCCCCAGGAGTCCAGCTGCCTTCCTTCTTTGTTGGTCCACAGTTTGTTGAGATCTCAAGAGATGTAGGGAAGAGTCTTTGGAGGCCCTGGTACTAAAGTCTGAAAAGAGCAGATGCTTATCATGCTTGATCATCCTCAGATAGTTGTCCTATGATCTGGACTGATGACATCTGTTCCTGGGAAGAGGCCCAGGCTGAGTGTGGCTTGATACCTTTGTATCTGATTGCCACTGATGTCCACATGTTTCCTGTTTCCATCACCTGTCTCCTTCCTCTAACTCCAGAGGGAAAACAAGAGGTGGAGCATTTTGAAGTGTGACCTCAGCCATCAGGGACAATCTTAATCAAGCCCCTCTATGTACAGCTTATTGAAGTTGGAACAATAGGGGCAGGTGGCTTCTGGTCTCATGGCTTTATTCATGTCAATATCATACATACAGGTTATTAGATATAGACTTCATTTTGCTGTTAAGGCATTGAGAATACATATACTGTTTTGAAAGATTAAAATAGCACTCTTGCTGGAAAAAACAGGAACCTCAAAAACAACATATAATTAAGAAGTTATTTTAGGCTTTGCCACCTTGTCAAGCATATTGATTTAACTGCATTAAAATTAAAGATCGTAACATTTCTTTCTGGATTATAATAAATATCCAAAGTGAAAATCTACCTAAATTTTTCTATTGAAGTATAAATGTAGAGGTGGAAGTCTTCCATCACTCTCCCTTCATTGATTTTAATGTTCTCAAAATGTGTTATATGTAGCCCCAGTAATAGGTATTTAAAAACATACACACCCAGTGGCTAGCTTTGGTTTCTAATATCATTCTTCAACGAAAAGGAACTAGATTCCTTAGAGAAATGACTGATTCTAGGATTAGGGCAGGAAATATACAATATGGAGCTTGAAAAGATGTGAAGAAGTGCTCAAAGCATCCACAATGGTGGGAGTCTGTCAGAGGGACTCCAGAGCCAACTGAAAGATCTCCCAATGACCCAAGATGGAATAATTTGATCAACAAAATAAATAAAGTAGGATTATATTAACTCAAATCACAAAATAAATATCTGTACTGATAGAAATACACGATTGAATAAGTAAATAAATGAAGAATAGACAAATCTCCTGAGCAGAAGCTTTCCAATAATTCAGCATCAGTTCTCACTCCTTAATTGTGGGTTGCACATAATGACTTTCTCCCAATAGTACAATATGGGAAGGGGGAAAAAGAAGTAAGTCCAGAGTGGAGAAGCCTGGCAAACACTCAGCCCGATGATCAAGGTTAAAATCAACAGTGATATATCATGTTAATAGTATATACCTTTCACATGATGTGAATGAAATGGCACTTAATCTCTACAGTCTTTGTTCCCCAAACCCATAATGTCAGTCTATTTTTGAGAAAAACCTCAGATTAATCCAAATTGAGGGAGATCCTATAAGATACCTTAACCAGTACTCCTTAAAACTGTTAAATTAAGGTCATCAGGGACACCTGAGTGGCTCTGTCGGTTAAGCGTCCGACTTCAGCTCAGGTCATGATCTCATAGCCCGTGCGTCAGGCTCTCTGCTGACAGCTCGGAGCCTGGAACCTGCTTCACATTCTGTGTCTCCTTCTCTCTCTGTCCCTACCCTGCTAGTACTCTGTCTCTCTCTCAAAAATAAATAGACGTTTAAAAAAGTTATTTAAACTCTTAAGGTCATCAAAAACAAGGAAAGTGTGAGAAACTGGCAGAGCCAAGAGAAACCTAAGGAAACATGACAATTAAACAGTAATATGGCGTTTTGGATGAGGGGCATTAAGGAAAAACTAAGGAAATCTGCATACAGTATGAATTTTAGTTAATAATAATGTCTCAGTATCTGTTAACTAATTATAACTAATGTAAGGTATTTGTAAGAGGGAAACTGGGCATACGAGAATTCTCCATATTGTCATTGCAACTTTTCTATAAATAAAAAACTATCCTAAGACAAAATATTTACTAAATGAAAGCATATAGTCAGTATTTGGGAGATTTAGGAAATGTTTCCCTGAACACCTTTTCTTATCTCCCCATTGTCTGATGAGAGAGTGCCACCTGGATGATTTGGGTATGTGTATATTTCCTTCTGCACTTAAGGTCAGTAGAATAATATGTATATAGAAATGGTTAATTCTGTGGAAAGTCCAAATTAGTAGGGGTAGTACTGGAGAGGGACAGAGAGAGAGAGGGAGAGAGAATCGCAAGGAGGCTCTGAGCTGTCAGTGAAAAACCAGCCTCAGGGCTCAATCTCACCAACTGTGAGATCCTGACCTGAGCCAAAATTAAGAGTCAGCCGCTTAACCAACTGAGCCACTCAGGTGCCCCAAAAGAGATTTATTTTTAAGAAAATTGCATCTGCTCGCACTCCAAAAAAAGTATGAATTAACAGATTCATGACTTCAGCTCTGCTTTAGGCTGTCTCTTTGTATAAGTCTGAAATACATATGTATTATTCTGAAATGGAGGAGCTGAATCAAGAGAAATTATGAGAAAATTTATGGTCAGAAATTTACAGGATAACTACAAATTCCATGTGAGCCAAAATTAATCCCAGAATATTGGCGATAACCTATATTCAGTTTTAAAAATACAAAAATAGCCCTGGAGCCTATGAATGCAAGTGTAGTAGTTGACAAGTAATTATTATTTCTTGCTAAAATAATGTTATGGTTGGCTTTTTACAAAAAGTAGACAGTTTCTAAGCAAACCACTGTGATTTAATTTGGTCAGAGCTGGAGGTTTTGTTCTAGTCGTTACATTTTCCACCCAAGTTAATTTGGTTATCTGCCCTTGCAAAGTGGAGAGGGTAGGAAGTCAGCAGTGGCAGAATGGCTGGAAACTGAGTCATCTTGACAGAATGTGGTGGGAAATTGCATGCATGTGGTTGCCTCTTTCTGTCGGGCTTCTGTCGGCTGGAAAGCTGCTTCTCTAGGAAGGAGGCCAGTAGAGCACTGCATATTCTCCCTCATATTATTTTTTTCTGAATTAAAAGCCCTAGCACTAAAGCTTACGTGGTGTCACAAGTTAGCTAGGCAGACTCGGGTTCTGATAAGGTGTCCTGGGCTTTTAACTTCTTAGTGCCCTGAACAGTAAGGAAATAATGGCCTGGATAAAGAAAGGATGTTTACACTGTGATTGCCTCGCCTCTTTTTTCCCTCCATGGCCAAGTCTTTAAAAGGCACCTTTCTTTAAGGAAGAATGAGTTCATTATATATAAGGTGCCATCTCTTGACATCAATCATCTGTCTTGCAAAACCACACTCGGACTAGGGAGGGGCTGTGTGCAAACAGTTTTAGTTGGGGGGGGGGGTTATGAAAAGATGAGCTCCTTCTGTGCTTTTTCTCCTGAGGCAGGCAAATGAACATAACTAAGGAGGATGAGATCTGAAACAGTTTTTCCTGCCTCTCTGCTTGTAAAATAACCAGCAGCTTTTACATATGACTGGTCTCATCCATGCTAGAAGTTGTTTGGGGCCCCAGGCTTGGCTACTTATGTTTTAGAAATCACTCTATAAAGCTGCAAGCTAAACTTTATGGTGCTGCTTGTTTTCCTCCAAAAAAAGACATTCGCAGGGTAACCCCAATACAGCAAGCCCTGCTGAAGAAGGATGCTTCTGCATAGGCTTGGGCTTGCTATCACCAGGTAGAACTTTGTTTGTCGCACTAATTGCTTGCAAAATTCTTTACTCACCGAGCAGGCCTTCTTAAGTAGCTCAAGAACTAATGCCTTGCTGCTCTAAGTATCCGAGGGTGAATCAGAAGGTGAGTAGGAAGGCCATGTGTGCCTGAACCAACTATTAAGAAAGCAAAGCTTTTCTGCCTTCCAGAAACCTTGTAGGAAACAATGGTGTGACTTCCTAGTGCCACTATCCTCCTTCATTCAGTAGCCTACTTACGTTGGAATACTTTGTTTTGAGTAATTTTTAGTTGAAAATAAAGAACAGGAGAATAAAATTATGAAATTCATTATTATAACAAGGATTGAATGCCACTGACAACTTGGGTGCTGTTGACCCAGCAACAAGATGGTGTTTAAAATGCTTTCTCAGCGCTTCACGGGCTCAAAACCACATTGCCAGCCTAAAGACATCTGTGCGTATTCCGAAATGCCCTCAGATGCAGCTGTTGAGTGGCTACACACCCGTTGTCCGGAGTTTCTGTATTTCCGTGCCAAGCCTTTAGCTGTGGAACCAACCTAACTGGCAAAACAGGAATGTAACAAATGATCATTGTGGTATGAGTCATATTAACTATTTATTTATACGAAAGAGGTGGCGAAGGCATTGCAGGGGGCACATGCACAAGGTGCCCTGCTAGGCATGTCTCAAGGACTTAGGGACACCTGTGTCATTTGTAGGCTATAGCCTGGCCTCAGATATGCATTCTAAGCTTTGGACTGTAATCAAGTCAAATTCCAAAAACCGTCTTGGCTTGACAGTGGCTCTATCAGTGCTGCTAGAGTTAAAAAACAAACAAACAAACAAAAACCCAGCAGATAAAAACCTGACCATTTAGAGAAGATCCATTTTCCTCCTAGAGGAATTATCATCAACTTTGTTCTCTCTTGGAAGGGAGAAAAAGGAGTTTTACTTTTCACATTAACACTTCAGGGACCGCTCTCCTTATCTTTAGCCAGAAGCAGCTCTTATCGTAAACAAAGAACCCATCAGTGAGGTCCCTTCTTGTTGTTTTAACAACTTTACCATATTAGAAGACAGGAGAGCTGGAGAGGGACAAGCATCAAGCTTTCTAAGTAGAACTCACCTGAGTGATTTCTGACAATGTGTGCAAATTGAGTTGTCTTTTAGGGATGGGCAGACCTCTGTTAATATCACTGAATGAATCTACCACCTGAAGGCAAACTTGTGCAAAATTATTCACTCTACTAGATTGTCAAATAACAATGTAAATTATGTTGATTTTCTTTAGAGAGCATCAGGGAACTCCACTAGTGGACTCAACAATAGATACTAGTCCCCTGTGGTAAATCGCTAAAGTACTTGGAATACAAAACTGAGAAAGAGACACAGTGCCTGTTCTCTGTATGCTTACAGCCTAGGTGTGCGGACAGAGGAGGCACAGGTTATAATAAACTGGTTATTATAATACACTCTGGTAGGCGTAGTATTATGGAAACACTGAGAGTTGAAGCTCAAAGGAGACCTACTCTTTCTAACTGAATGCCTCTGTTTAATTTTAAGCAGCTATAAACCCGTTTTTCTTAGACCAATTGTCTCTTTGTAAGAAAACTGTCTCATAAAACTGGCTCATGTTTCAGTTGCTTGTGGCCCTTACCCGTCATGTGCCTCCGTTGTGTCTGAAAGGGCCTCCAGGTCAGGGACCACTGCAGACCAGAGCTCACTCACGGTCTCACACTTCGTAGTTGTGACTGTTCTTAAGGTTCATACACCCTAGGATACTGCAGTCATTATTTCCTTGAAGGGATCTTCACTAAAGATGAAGATTTATGGTAAGCGAGGTATTTTAATAAAGAAGCATTTTCCTCCTTTCTCTCATCCTCCATTGGCAAAGCTTTTGTGAAGGGCCAGATAGTAAATGTTTTAGGCTTTGCAGGCCATACATTTCTTGTACTTAACTCAATTCTGCCACTATAGTAGGAAAGTAGTCACAGGTAACATGTCAGCAAATGTACATGGCTGTGTTCCAATAAAACTGTATTTTTTTTTAATTTTTTTTTAATGTTTTATTTATTTCTAGGAGAGAGAGAGAGACAGCATGAGCAGGGGAGGGTCAGAGAGAGGGAGTCACAGACTGAAACAGGCTCCAGGCTCTGAGCTGGCAGTCAGCACAGAGCCCGATGCAGGGCTCGAACCCACGAACCGCGAGATCATGACCTAAGCGAAAGTCGGACGCTTAACCGACTAAGCCACCCAGGCGCCCCCAATAAAACTGTATTTATAAAGCTAGAGGATGGGTCAGATTTGACACTCAGGTCATAATTTGCTGACTGCTGCTTTATAAGCAATGTTTTTATTAGTCTTGATAACATTTTAAATGTACTGACTGGTAGACTGAAAGGAGTAATGAGCATTATAATGTGGGGTCAGAAAACCTGTGTCAAGACCTAGAGCCACCCCTGCAGCTTTCATTTGATCCAAGTCAGTGATTTCCTTCAGCCTCAGTCTTCTCTTCAGTAAAATGAGACGATGGACAAAATGACTTCAAAGATGCCTTTGATTGGCATTCTCTATTTCTGAAAATACGTAGGGATCTGCTGATGAAATTCACCGTCACTAGGAAATTTAAAGGGATGTTTTGCATCCGCAGGGTAGACTGGACATGGACTACGCTTCGCAAAGAGAAATTTAGTAGGAAGAAGTGTAAAGTCTAGTACTTAGGTCCTAAAAAGATACAGCAATATGCCGACAGGATGGGAGAGTCTTGGGCTAAAGCAGCACAGGTGAAAGGTTTGAGCTGATGACTAGCACATATGAGTCAACAAAGTAAAGCAGCTGTCCCACAAGGAAAGGTGGCTTTAAGCTGCATTAGCAGAGAAGAGTGTCCAGGAAGAGAGGACAAGGGCTCTTTCTAAGCTCTGTGCTGACAAGACCACACCTGAAGTATTGTTATCAGTATTAGACACCACCCCTTAGGTCAGACTTTGACACCCTGGAGAGTGTCCAGAGCAGAGGACCAGTGTGGCAAGGGAATTCCCAGTCCTTCCTTGAGAGGAGATTGAAAGACGTGGCCATGCTGAAGAGTGGTGGAGGGTGAAGAGACCAGGGATTCAAAAACTGCTAAACTTAAGAGTTTGTATAGAAAATTACTTCTTGGGGCATCTGGGTGGCTCAGTCGGTTGAGCATCCGACTTCAGCTAAGGTCATAATCTCACAGCTCCTGAGTTCGAGCTCTGCGTCAGGCTCTGTGCTGACAGTCAGCTCAGAGCCTGGAGCCTGCTTCAGATTCTGTGTCTCCCTCTCTCTCTGCTCCTCCCCTGCTTGCTCTCTCTCTCTCTCTCAAAAACAATCATTAAAAAAATTTTTAAAAGAAAATTACTTCTCAAAAAATTTATATATTTACACCTAGATTAATACTCAAAATATAATAGGCATCTAAGTATGTGAATACTCAAATAGCATCTAAGTATGTGAAAGCCTCTAAGTATGTGAAGAGCGTTCAAGTAGAAGTATTCTACTTGTTCTTGGTGGCGTCAGAGACCAAGAAGTCAGACTGAGGGAGGAAGCCACAGGCAGCTGCCGGGGCCTTAGCATGCGGAGAGGTATTCTGCGTCATTGTGCCTGGGAGGCAGCCCACATGCGGCTTTGGGAGCCCCATAGTACTCTTACATAGTCTCACCAATGCTGGTGGTCACCTGGTAGCCACAATTATATTCAGCTGCCTCAAGAGCAACTCTGTCATGTCACCTTAAGACCTCTTGGGTTCTGAGAGCGTGTGCTATGTTAGCATTTTTCTGCACACAGAGGTTTCCTGTCTACATTCATATTTCCCAGAGTGCAATGAGGACCAGAGATGTGTGAGATGATTTTAGCTTTACACAAACTGACATTTTTAAAATATTTATGTATATTTTAATGTGTATTAGAAAAAATAAAGCTATCACATCATAATTTCATAAGTATTATGTAAGAACAGGCTACCTTAAAAAGCAAGAACATTTAAAGTTGATTTAATGAAATGTGTTAAGCACACTTAACAGTACCTATGGCAAAAGTTGAGAAAGCAGTGTGTGAATAGCTGAAGTACCTTCTAAGTAAATTCTATTAAACTTTCAACAAAGACCTATAAAAGCCATTTTATTTTTCTTACAAATATCCCATCTCTTTCTTCCACCTATAGAAGTAATTTTTCTCTATCACACAATCCCATCACTGCACAAGACTGAAATGATTTTTCTGTCTTTTACATTTAAAAAATGCAGTAATGGCCATGGAGAAAATTTCAGAAGAGAAAAAAAATAGAGTGAACAATAGAAATCTTATAAAATCCCACACCCAGCTTCCCGTTCTCCTCCAGCACTCCCTCCTTTCTTTGTAATCATGGGTTAGATGCAGTTTATATTTTTCATTTTAAATTTAGCATATCAAATCACTCTATTACAAACTCCTCTTTGCTGCATTTTTTACTCTCAGCATTGTTGGCCACTTGTCATTCCTCAAAGCTAACACAATTGTTTCTCATACTTCACCTTCACCCTGATGTCTTTCTAAGTAAAATGGAATTTACACTGCAGTTATTTCAGGTGCTAGACTTTCAGCCTCTTCTCTGGGTTCTTTCCTTTAGGAAGCTTTAGACACCCTCATTTTACTTGTCTATAATTTTCCTTGGTGTTTTATAATTTAAAGTTTTCATTCGAACCCAGTCATTCCATTTTTTTGGCCTCTGATCTCCCTAGGGGGTCTTGTATCTGTACTCTCCTCTCACCGATTCATGAAAGTCTCTTTCTTCTCCCATTTTAAAATGTTTCAGAAATCCATAAGGACTCCGTGTCCCATGCATGTAGGTAGCTGATACTCTCTAGTTTTACCCAGTTTAAGTATTCCCAATGTACTCTCCCTTTCTCCATAACCCCAGACATTGAAAACATTTACCTTTTTATATGTGTGTGTATATGCAATCAAATTATTGGCGTATTGCCTATTTTCATCCATTTTCTGATGTGTACCTTTAGCCTTGGATATGCTTCATATAAATGCCCATCGTGCTGTTCTGGGTCCAGAGATGGATAAGATCAGGACTCATGATCATTCACTTTATTCTGGATAGTCCAGATATGGGGGCAATTAGACTTGTAATGACCGTCCGATAAAAAGTTGAGCTCTGTAGAAAATAAATATATATAGAAAAAAATAATAACTGGTTATTCTTTCCGTGGATTTTTTTAAAGGCTGGATTACAGCGGACCTTCCAGAGAGTTCTTCTTCCTCGTATCCAGAGAACTCTTTAACCCATATTACGGCTTATTTGAATATTCAGCTAATGACACATACACAGTACAAATAAGTCCCATGTCTGCTTTTGTAGACAATCACCATGAATGGTAAGTATTTTTTCCCCAACACTTTTTTCAGTTGATTTTCTGTGATAGTAGTTTTTATAGGAATCCATATTTCTCCTACAGATATTTTCCTTGGAGAAAATCATATTTTCAGTTTCATTTGACTCTTATTTTTGTTGTCAAATTTAAATATGCAGGCAGGCTTCGAGCTAGGGATAGATTATATTCCACACTTACTCTTAGCCAAAAGACCGAGAAGAAATATATTCCAAAAGAGCAATTTTAAGTGAGCAGGGTAGAATTCAAAAGGTTTTTTTTCCCATTGAAAGAAGGTTCCAGATGATGTTAGGTTCCCAGCAAAATCCCTCGATTCCTCTCTGCACCTTTGGGCATCTCTGAGCTCTGAGATGAGGTGGGAGAAAGCCTTGACCCAGAGGTGGGGCAGCCTCTAGAGCAGCCCTTGGGAAAGTTGCCAGCACTGGGGCTGGGGCAGAGCAGCTGGGACCCTGGCTGGGGGTGATGAGGGCATTCTAGTAGGAGGGAGGGAGGGCGCGGTGCCCTGGAGGAGCCGATGGCGGAAGAGAACCTGGCAGAAGGACACGGACTCAGGGTCACAGCAGTGACCCTTACCCTAGTAGCTATTGAAATTTGTAGCCAGGGACTGCTCCTTTCCTACATTTTCCACACAAAATCATCAAGGAAGACTGGTGTAGGAGTCCCCTCTGGGGATTATTTATTCTGAAAATCCTAAATTGCACTCTTTCCAAACATCCTTACATATTTTTTTAATCCGCGCATTTATACACTTTAAATATCTCCATAACCCCTCTTGGCTTGTTCCTGTTTATTTAAAGTAATATCAACAAAAAAGAACATAAGTAGGACTCATGGAAAAATTCTTCTTCAAGTCATGAAGGTTGATACTGGTGGGTGGAGGGCATTAACTTTTAGGACTTATTCTTCAAATTAACTCCGTTGAGCTACAATTTGGAGTCCTCTGAACCTTAGCTATTACAGTTATGCTAACTTAGGTGGAAATAAAGAAAAACAAAGCTGCTGACATTCACTTTAAAATGGCTATCTAATACTAAAATTACAGATGAACTGTATGCACCTCAGTGTGGATTTACACTTTTGGAAGGCCTCAGACTTTCAAAGACGTAGAAACTTGAATACTTTTGAAAGAGAAAATGAGTGTACAGCCCAGCAAATCCAATCATGACTGATATTTAGTAAAGTTTCCAAAGTGATTCAGAATAGTATTGAGCCTTGAAATTTTAGAGAACAGAATGTCCCTTGAGGAAACTCCCCCAAATGTCCACATACATAATTCTTGGATGGTGACACTTACCATCTGGAGTGGAATTTGTAAAGGACCAGGAATAGGAACTTTCTCACTCTGAGATTGGGCTTTTCCTCAAGAGGGGATTGCTAGTGGGTTTGTATGAGAGAAATTCTGCTAATATTCTTGCGAGCAAACTAGAAGGGGACAACATTTTCCCCACCACTGCCAGTCTCATTCTGTCATCTCTGAGAAGTGGCTTGGGGAAATTTCACTGACATGCTCTCGGGGAATTCATGTTGACCATGTGGGGTGCTACATGGTGGACATTATTAACATGAGGTAAAGGAATTATTAACAGAGTGAAGCAGATTTTTTCAAGTAAATGTGAATATTGGCCTAATAAAGACACAGGCTCCACTGCACACTGGACTCATGGACCCAGTAAGCAATCAGTCCTGGGCAAACTTAGATGATTAGAGCTGGAAGGCGTTCTAGAAAGCAGATAGAACCATTTAGAAACTGGTCCACGACGTGTAAGCTGTCTTGTGCTTTTTCTTCACAGGTTCCGATTCAGTGGTAGAATTCTTGGTCTTGCACTAATACACCAGTATTTGTTGGATGCCTTCTTCACACGGCCCTTTTATAAAGCTCTTCTCAGAATGTAAGAGTATTTTTATTGCTTGTGTAATTAATATGTAAGAATGTAGTATTTCTTTTATTAAAAAAGGGCCTTTTGTCAGTGTCATTTATCTACTTAGATGTCTGAAACTAACACAGTTTCAAATACGGTCACTGTGTTTTTCCCAACCCTTTATTTCTGTCTTGCCCCTAAAGTCTTAGTTTTGCTTTATTCCAGAAAATTTATTCTCATTTGTTGCAACACATGTTTCTTCAAAACAATTGTACTTCAAATACAGCACTGGAATTCCTGTGGTATTAATGCCGATTATTAATAGAATAGTTGTGGGTTAGTCTTGGTGACTCATAGCCCCCTATCCTTTATGAGAAGCATTTTATATATTGCTTTATGCAGACTTCAAGTGCTTACTCTTGGTTCAAGTTTTCATTCTCCTTTGTTTTGTTTTTGTCTTATTTTTTGTTTGTTTGTGTGCTAGAGGTGGGCAGGCTCTCATTTTTCTTGAGACCTCCCTGTATGCAAGATAGTAATTTATTATGGAAGATGAGAATTTAGCATTCACAGAACTTTTTCTTCACGGTTACCACAATGAAAGATTGCAATTATTGTAAAATGTAGAGCAAACAGTTTCTGTCCTATAATCAGTAGTCGTTTACAAGGCTAAACAGGGGAAGGCAACTGTCTGGTAGGGGGTAGTAGCTCAAACTTGCAATGAGGAAGCACAGAATGATTTCTGGGTTCTGTCCAGCTCATTCCCTGACAGAGGTCATGTGCTTGCTTTCTGTAAAATGGAAGCCTAGACTACAAATGAAAAGAAACTGTTTCTAATGGGCTCATAAGAGGGTAGGTAGGAAGACTTTTTGCTCTCCTCCCTTTTGGCGTCTGGGCAGAGGGAACCCTGGGCAAGTGGGCACTGTCCATTTCCCTCTCTGTTTCCCCTTGTCCAATTTGCACCTTCCCATTTCACTGTCTTCTCTCATCTTCTCTTCTAAGCTTCCCGAAAGAGTAGTCTGTGCCGATGTGCCCTCGACACATTGTAGCCTGGCTTCCTTCCCACCAGTAACCCTTAAAAGCTTTTAAAGAATATCTTTTGGTCCTCATCCTACTGCTTTTGATACTGTTGACCACTCCAACCCCCAACCCTACCCATTTACTTTGAGTCTTTCCTCCACTGGGGTCCCTGACACCATTCTCTCCCAGTTCTCCTTTTATTTTTATGTCTCCTTCGTGGGCTTCTCTTTTGACTTCCCCTTAAATCTCGGTGTTCCTGGAGGTTTCTATTCTCGGCCCTCCCACCCCCACTTTTCTCTTTTTATGTGCTGTCAGAGGAAAAATCTCTACACCTGTCTCTTCTCCTACTGGCTCAAATCTGCACCCTTAGTCTTAATCTTCTTTGAGTTATAGGTTCATGTGGCCAACATTCCATTGAATGTCTCCATGTGCATGTCTCATAGGCATCTCAAAATCAACATGGTGAAACACTCAACTCCTCAGTTTCCTCCGCCTAAAAATGTACCTTCTCCCATGTGCCTAGTCATAGTTCATGGTGCCAGTATTCTCAGGTCACCAGTCAGAAACTGAGAGTCACTCTCGCACAACGATGGCAGATACACAGCACAGATTCTACTTTTCCCTACTGCTCCCTCCACAGCCATGCTGTAGTTTACAAATTGTTTATCATACTTTTCCCCACTGAATTCGTTTTGGCCTCAGGAATTTTTCCAACTTATAGTCCTCCAGACCGGTAGTTATTCAGAGCCGGCTTGCAACATGAGTTCATTTGCCACCCTTATTTTGATATCCGTCTTTATACCCCAATGAAACCATTTACTAATGCCCATGTTTACCTCCTAAATGATTCTTAAATTCATCTTCTCCTGTCCACCCTTAATAGCTATACTCTTAAAATAAAACTCTTAACTTATTTTGGCCAGATTACTGTAGTGGTCTACTGATTGTCTCCACCATCTAATGAGAACCGCCCCTCTCCCCACCCCCATTTTAAGGAATCCTCTATACTGCGATCTCCAGAGAATAATTTAAAATCATATCTCACATATGATCATATCATTTCCTGTCCTAAAAATCTCTCAGCAGTTCTGAAGTACCACAGTCCTTAGAATGATATTCAAAGCCTGGTCCCAACTACCTTCCTAGCTTTCTCTAGACACATCTTGTGATTAACTCTCTGATGCCACCAGTATGCTTGAGTATTCTGCATGTTCCATGCCCTTGTGCTTTGCTAATGTTGTCCTTTCCTCCCTTTCTTTTTCCTGTCTCCCCTTTACCTCTCTAGCTTTTAAACAGCCTACAAATCTTGATATAGGTATTACCTACTCCAACAAGATTTTCCTGAATCTCCAGGTTGAAGTCTTGCTTTCTTGCTGTGAGAGCTCCATATATCTACCTTGTCTGTTGTTCTTAATTGGAGTGTAACATACATACAAGAAATACACAAATTATGTGTTACCCACCCTAGGCTATCATCATCCCCTTATATTAATTGACCTATTTGTGTGCCTGTCTCCCCAACTAGACGTTTAGCCCCTTGAGGGCAGTAACTGTTTATCAAGTAGCTGTTAAGATGTCTGGCACATCCTTGATGCCTAATGTTTATACTGAACCAAACAAAATGACCTTTGAAATGGGCTGATGGGAGGAAAATTCAAAACAACAAAAGCAAATCAGTTGTTACCAGCTTAAAACAGGGCTATATAATCATAACTCCATCATATGCAGATCCTCGCTCCACAATGAAGGAAAGAAGTATGGAAAACTATTATAATTGTAGATTCTGTGGCTTGCTGTTTTCAGAAACATGGAAAGAATAGCAAACCATGAAGAAAAAGGAGACATATGTGAATATGGATCACACAATATAGTCTTTGAAAAAAATAACAAAGTTAAAGTATAGTATAGAAACATACCAAAAATATCTAACTAGGAGAACAATGTTGGAAGGTAGTATAACATGGCCAAAAGAATATGGGACTCAAGTTGTCAACACCTGAGGTCCAGTGCCTGCTCTGGCATTAGTCGTGGATGACTAAGCAGATGGCAGCCAAACTCTTTGTACCCCAGTTCTGTGTCTGGAGAAGAAAGGACAAGCTGGTTGATTTAAGACATTTTATATATCCAGAATTTTTAAATCTTATATAGCAGATTTTTATTATTATTATTTAGCTACTTTGGTTACTGAATTTGACTGAGAACATTCCAGAAATCACTGCCTATTTTGTTGACCTTGTTCTTGTCTTCAATTCTTAGTTTCTTTCCTTGTGTCTTTGGGGTTTTCCTAACAGTCATCCCTACATATATGCTTCTATCTGTTTGTCATCTTAGTCTGTGTGACCTGAGTGATCTAGAATACCTTGATGAAGAGTTCCATCAGAGCCTGCAGTGGATGAAAGACAATGATATTCATGACATCCTGGACCTGACATTCACTGTGAATGAAGAAGTTTTTGGGCAGGTCTGTGTATGTGAATCCCTGGTGACTAAGTGTGGTAATTAAAGGCTGTTGGTTGAAGAAGAATTAATTCAGGAGCTAAGATCATCTGCTTACTTATTTGTGGCTTGTTAGATGGTTTCAACCCCCATTTAAGTACAGTTATAATAATTTTGGTTACAAAGATTATTTTAATGCCAACTGTAGAGTAAGATGGTCTAATTTACAGATTGTAGTAACTATTTGTATGTTATAAGCAATCTTTTAATTTCCAACTGAAATATCCACATAAGATTTTAGAATTGCCTTGTATAAAATATAGCTTTTAAAAGTCCATGCTACCCCAGAGTTGAATATTACAGTATTTAATTGGCATTTGTACTTAACTCTCATTCGTGTTTAAGAACAGAAATTGTTTTATTTTTTAAATTTTTTTAATGTTTTATTTATTTCTAAGAGAGAGAGACAGCATGAGCAAGGGAGGGTCAGAGAGAGAGACACACACACAGAATCCAAAGCAGGCTCCAGGCTCTGAGCTAGCTGCCAGCACAGAGCCTGACGCGGGGCTTGAACTCACAAACCATGAGATCATCACCTCAGCCGAAGTCAGACGCTTAACCAACTGAGCCACCCAGGCGCCCCTAACGGAAATTGTTTTAAAGCTGAGGGATGAAGTGATGTTTTGGTGAAGGTTTGAAAAATGTTTTTTTCCCAAAGCTGGTAGAAAGGTTGGTTAAAATATTTCATTCAAAAATTATATACTGGTTCATAAGGAGTATTCTTATTTACACATTAATATTTGGCTGGTCTTCTGAATTTTGTGTTTTGGAAAAGTTCTCAACTTAGCATTCACTTAAATGTAATTCTGCTTCCTTAAGGCAAATCTCTACTTAAATATTGGCTTTTGATATGTAGTTGATTCTGAACCCTAATGGAATTTGTGAAAATATGTTTTTGCCAAACATTCCAGTAGCACTGGAGCAGAACCTGGAGCTAATTTATTTTCATTTAAAAGACTTAGGATTTAAAGCTTAACCTTCAGTGCTCACAGTATATAGATTTTTAACCACTCAGGCTTTCAGATGTCAGCTCAGTGCCTAGTTTTTACTGAGCATCGGTGTGTGGGTGGGCTCCGTGTTGTGCCCCCACCCCCACTGCTTGTGGGAACCTGCCTCCCGCCCTGGTCAGGGCAAGGGCAAATCGCTGGATGATTTAGGCTCACTGGTAGCAGTTTTCTCACAACATCAAGAGTATTGCTTTATGTTCAGTGTCTTGTTTTGATTTTTAATCTCAGATTACCGAACGAGAATTAAAACCAGGGGGTGCCAATATCCCGGTCACAGAGAAGAATAAGAAGGAGTACATCGAGAGGATGGTGAAATGGAGGATTGAGAGGGGTGTTGTTCAGCAAACGGAGAGCTTAGTGCGTGGCTTCTACGAGGTAAAGACAGTCAGTGGGAGTGGGGATTTGCAGGCTGATATCTGTGAATCTATAGTCTGTCTTCTGGTGCTTTATTTGTGTGAGATAGTTCCCTTTATCTTTTGTTGTATGTACTATTGCACTCTCAATTTAAAAACTCCAATATATTTTTTCTATGTTTCAAGAACACAAAAAAGTTCCATGCCTTCTTACAAGAGATCTTTGAAATAAAATGATGAATTTGAGTAGCATTTCATGACTTAATGACCACTAATAACGTTGAAGTCATCCATCTTACTCATGCTTCGATATGGGTAATCACATCTCATGCTTGATATGGGAAGTGGTTGTATTTGAGTGTTCGAATGAGTTGTTACAATTCCTCCATGTGATTTCCTCTGGAGGAGCACTAGATCTTTTTAAAAGAGAAAAGCAAACTGGATTAAACAGGGGTCAGTTTTAAAATGAAAATTCCAGGGGCTCCTGGGTGGCTCAGTCGGTTAAGCGTCCGACTTCGGCTCAGGTCATGATCTCACGGTTCATGTGTTCAAGCCCTGCTTTGGACTCTTAGCTGGCATCTAGCTCAGAGCCTGGTGCCTGCTTTGGATTCTGTGTCTCCCTCTCTCTCTGACCCTCCCTTGCTCTCTCTCTCTCTCTCTCAAAAATAAATAAAACATTAATTTAAAGATAAAATAAAATGAAAATTGCATTGAGGAGAATCTCATCTATCTTGTACTAAAAATATTTTCTATTTGTCGAGAGCTTTGCAATCTTCAAAGTGCCTACATAGAGCACTTCCATATAGTATTCCTAAAATTCCTTGTGCCCTCCTTTTCTGATGAGGCTTAATTATAGCCGAGATTTCTCCTGACTCATAAGCCATGCCCTGCATTCTTTTTACTCCACAGGTGGTGGATGCCAGGCTGGTGTCTGTTTTTGATGCAAGAGAACTGGAACTCGTCATCGCAGGCACAGCTGAAATCGACCTGAGCGACTGGAGAAACAACACAGAATATAGAGGAGGTGAAATGTGATTTAGAGATGGCTGGATTTTTAAGTTTTTCGTATTAAGGGGAAGCAAATGGTTAGCACGCGAGTCTGAATCCAGGACAGGCAAGGCACTCTGTATTATAATCATAGGTTTGCCGCAGTCTTCTCCGAGACCTTGGGCAAGGTACATTCCCTTCTCTTCCTAGTTACCTCATCCATCAAGTGGAGGAAGGACTGTTTACACACCATCTGAGAATGTCATAACTGTTAATTGTTAGTGAAGAAATGGGATCATAAGAACACTAATTAATTGTTTTATGGTGTTGTTAGTGAAGCACCAGGGAGCTTACATCCAGCTGGTCAAACTCCACCTCTTCTCCCTTCATTCTCAAACTTGAAGCGACACACCCTCTAAGCTTCCCAAAGGCAGTGTTAAGCATTTCACTGAACTACTTATCGGTCGTAATTCACAGTTGAAACAAATAAATGGAATAAGACGTGGTTCTCAGAATTCAAGAAGCTTATTGAACAGGCCCTTCTAAATTCAAGCATGAAGTTCAACTGAAAAGGAAACTACCATCAGAATCATTAAAACCTGCATTGTATGACAGTTCACCGCCTGGGAAGCTTTAGATGTGGCATTTCAGTAGATCACTATAAATTGTCAATTAGCACTTGAGACTGAAGCCATTGAAATCTCATTGCTAAGTCAGTATGCTTAGAAACAGACCTGAGGGTGATCCAGAGTTAAAGTTTTATCCCATAATTTTAAGCAAAGAAAGAATACATTTTCTGAAATTTATTGCAGTGTGATAGTCTTCAGAAAGTCGTGACAAATAACAGTTATTTTTTGTTTTGATTTTGGTTTGTGTTTTTTTAACTCAGAATGTAAGGTTAGCAGTATTTCTGAACTTGGAGAGTAAAAACCACAAACTTTAAGCACTGAACTAATCTCTTAGCAGAATAAACTGAGAGCTGAACATCTATATCTCCAGCTACCTGTAAATTGAAACGATTAAATTTTTTTTAAGTTTGGAGAAAAATAAAACCTTATCATTTGCTAAATTCCTTTTGTTCTTGCCTGTTCGTGGCTCTTCCAGCTCATCACTGTTGCCATGGGCTGGCCCTGCACGCCCATTTTCTCTGAAAGGCAGTATTAAATTGCAGTCTCTCTTGCTGCTATTTCTGAAACCCTATTGCTACGATGCATCTTTTCCAACTGGCCCCATGTGTAACCCATATGCAGCATTGGTTATTGTAACTTGGTTATTTTAACTGTATTGACCAAACTCTTTTTACTAACTAGAACACAATTTCTCCAGCATACTACATAACTTATAAACCTTACTATCAAAACCATTAGCTCTTCCTCCCACCCGGGGAGATTCTAATAGCAACACCGTTAATCAAATCAGCCATATTCATAATTATGTATTGTAAACTTTATTCACTGTATATGTCTAATCAAGTCCCTATTCCTTGGTTATTGTAAATATTACCAAATGAATTGCTTGGGAAGAGAGTGCTCTGGGTGGGGAGGCAGGGAAATGGATGAGATACCCAGCTGTTTGCTGACCCAACTAGCTGGCATTGAATGAAGAGGCAGCTCTGTCACCTGCCATATGGTCGTTAGGCAGCTGTTTATACAGAATATGAAGAGACACTTGCTGTCTTCCTCCAGAAGGTTTGGCACAAAGAGCAAAGGAAAAGCAGAAAGGGGCCAATTCATAAGATCAGAAGAGCTAGAAAGAGCCAATGTACTTATTTTATAGATGAGAAGACTATTTGCTCAGCACCAAATAACAACTCTCTGCCAAATGACATGGAGCCTATACATCACCATGTCCAGTCTAAGTATATTTATCTTTCAGTTGGATCCCTTTCTTGTCCAAAGGGCGCTTAGCATCATTGATCAAATGCTAAACAGTAAGGCAACATTTTTTCCCAAATTCTACAACCACTGTAACATGTGAGCAAAAATTCTAATTAAAATAGTTTTTACCCACCTTCTATGTTGGACTTGTGCTGACTCAGAACGAGAGTAGCTTTATGCACCTTGAGCATGTCAGTTAATTGGTTTGAATCACCAGTTGTACCTTCATCTTCTCTCAACTTAGTTTTCTTCAATGAAGGATTTTGGAATCCACATTTACTGCCTTAATCTACCCAGGCATGATACTTTTGACATTTTATTAAATTCTACTAAACTATGGAATAAAAGTAACATTTAGGTTAATGATTATTTAGGATTTATTAGTTGAAGGAATTAAAGTAACAAAATTACTATTTCCTTTTTATTAATAAAAAGTAAGCTGATTTAAAAATGTGAACATTATATGTAGTTTTAAAATAGTTTGCAATTAAATATTTACTTGTATACTTATTTGATTAACAACTTAACGTTGTCTCTCCTTTACCAGAAACCCTGTATGGTTCTATTTTCTTTGTCACTGTTACTCCCAAGCTTAGTACAGTGCTTGGCATAGTGATACTTGAAAATTATTTCTTAAATGAATGACCAAAAGAGTAGGCACTTCCAGTAACAGCAACTATATTTTTCAGAAATGAAAATGGTTAAAATGGCAACTCTGTTGTTCTTCTCTCCACCAGTTTTGTTTACTGACCATTAAGTGGAAACAGAGACCTCCTAGTTTCATTGAGAATTGTTTTGTTTGACTTCTGACACTCATGTGATTATATTTACAGTGTTATTCCCAGTCTTAAATTATAAACACCCTTTAAAGAATCCAAGATGATGATTTATATCTGGGATCTTTTGTCGACACATCATGGTGTCATGTCATGTTAACATAGAAGAGTCAAAGTAATGTGGCCTTTCCTGATTGGTTTAATAGGATATCATGACAATCATATTGTAATTCGGTGGTTCTGGGCTGCAGTGGAAAGATTCAACAATGAACAGCGACTCAGGTTGTTACAGGTAAGATGCCATTAGTTAATGTTTTAATGCATTAATATTATTATTGTTGTAATTGCTATTTTTAATAATTGCCAAGTACTAGTACACACACCCCATATTTGTCTGCAAATGTGGGATACCTTGTTTCAGACCCTTCTGATTGTGTGGTTCTGTGGTTCCATCGCTATGCAGAACATCCCCAACCACATGCAAGCATTTCATTAGAATTTTGAGGAAATACCAACTCCAGTCCAAGAATCCCAGGAAAAACACCTGCCTTCGGGTCAGCTTGGTCCCTTCAATACAAGATCCCAGGGCACTGTGCAGGGCAGCACCTCCAGCAATAGAAAATGACCTTCAGTCCCTTAGGAAGTGACCAGGTCTTTGAAAAAGAATCTTTTCTTCCATGTAACTTTCCACAAAGTTGAGATAACAGTGAAGTTCAAGGACACTGGGGAAACTAACTCATTATTTTCCTGTGGTGTTTATAGTTAAACAGGCATTTGCTGGTTGATTGCAGGCAAAGAAATATCAAACATGAGCAAGCCTTCTAGATGCTTAGGCAGAGCCTTACAAGTAGATTGGGTCTTAGCTCCTTTGGATCAAGGATCTGGTCCTCAAATTTATTCACCTCAAGTTGATCGGGGACTGATGCTAAGCAGACTTAGGTTAATTGATAACCCACTTTATTAATCTATAATGGGAAATAAACCCAGTTTAGTCTTCTGAGCTGGTTAGCTGCACAGCTGGTTTTATCCACTAAGACCCTCTGCATCTCCTTATCCTTTATAATGTACTGTCTTCCCTTAGTGCTCCCCAGATCTTTGTCAGAATTCTTGTGTTAGGTTATCCCACACCCATGGAGTTTCATGTTCAGGCTTTCCCACCAGCGAGCTGCTCTCCCCTAAGAGCCCTGCACATGAATGATGCCATGTGTTTCTCAGCAGCTAGTCTCTTGGTTTCATGTTATCCTTCTGTTTTCTTGGATCGATAGTTTGTCACGGGCACATCCAGCATTCCCTATGAAGGATTTGCTTCTCTCCGAGGAAGTAATGGCCCAAGAAGATTCTGTGTGGAGAAATGGGGGAAAATCACTGCTCTTCCCAGGTAAAAGAAAACAACATTTCTTTACTGTCACCACAAGTGTTCCAGAAGAGACCTTTAACTTATGCGTGTATTGATTAATTACTGTTTTTATATTAAAAGTTTGGGAGAGCAGAAAAAAAAACTTTTAAAATGAATTTATCTTTGATTACCTTTCAAAATGGAGGAGTAAAAGATCTTCCTGGTGCTACTTAAAATGCAGACATACATATCTTTTTCTCTTTTTATTATTGAAGTATAATTTATACATGATGTTACATTAGTTTCAGGTGTACAAAATAGTGATTCGACAAGTCTATACATTATGCTGTGCTCCCCACAAGTGTAGCTACCATCTGCCCCAATATGTTGCTATGATAATATCATTGACTGTATTCCCTATGCTCTGCCTTCGATTCCCATGACTTATTCATTCCATAACCGGAAGCCTGGATCTCCCTCTCCCCTTCACCCATTTTCACTATCCCCTATTCCCCGTTCCCTCTGGAACTAGAAGTTTGTTCTCTGTATTTATGAGTCTGTTTCTGCTTTTTGTTTGTTTATTCATTAGTTGTGTTTTTTAGATTCCACATGTAAGTGAAATCATTTGTCTTTGACTTATTTCACTTTACAGAATATACTCTAGGTTCATCTGTGTTGTTACAAATGATAAGATCTCATCTTTTTTTATGACTGAGTAACATTCCTCTGTGCATGTATGTATGTGTGTGTGTGTGTGTGTGCATGCGCATGTGACAGGCACACATACCACATCTTCTTTATCCATTCATCAGTCAATATGGGTTGCCTCCATATCTTGGCTATTATAAAGAATGCTTCAGTATCTTTTTGAATTAGTGTTTTCATTTTCTTTGGGCAAATATCCAGTAGTAGAATTACTGAATCATATGGTATTTCTATTTTTAATTCTTTGAGGATCCTCCATACTATTTTCCATAGTGGCTGCACCAAGTTACATTTCCTCCAACAGTGCATAAGGCCCCATTCCTTTTTCTCCACATCCTTGTCAGCACTTAACTATTTCTCGTCTTTTTTATTTTAGCCATCCTGACAAGTGTAAGGGGATATTGCATTGTGGTTTTGATTTGCATTTCCTTGATGATTAGTGATGGAGAGCATCTTTTCATGTGTCTGTTGGCTCTCTGTATGTCTTCTTTGGAAATATATCTATTCACGTCCTTAGCCCATTTTTAATCAGATTATTTATGGGATTTGGGTGTTGACTTGTATAATTTTCTATGCATTTTGGATATTAACCCCTTATGGGATATATCATTTGCAAATATCTCCTATTCAAAATACAAAATGCTATATAACCAAAGCATTTGTTAGCTTTAGTAAAACAATGTTGGCCATCACACTGTGCTTCTTATGATTGTGGCTCTAATTTAGATGTTCCCAGAAGCTCTCATTTTAAGTTTATAAGAATAACTGTTTAGAATCCCTTCACTAAAAATTGGCATTATGGTTTCTAAAGAATATTAAATCATGTTAGCGTACTCTGTACCTCCTTAGAGTATATCATACGTGCCTTAGTTCCATGTGAATGCTCTCTGCACTGCATTCTCATTCATAATAAGATAATGCACTTCCTTGGAGTGAAAAGAAAATTGCTTTGCTGCTGCGAATAAATGTAAGCGCCTGTAAGGTAGTAGCTACGAGTGTAAATGTTTGGGGTTGAATGGAGAACTGGAACTGAAACGACAGAAAAGGCAGAAACAAATGAATAAAAGTGGAATGGAACGAGAGTTGGTTTTAGAACTCCTGTATGTAATCAGCAGTAACAATACAGTATTTTTGAGGTAAAACGACTTCAGATTGCCTCTCATTTTACTACTAATAAAGCTGCGGGGGGCGGGGCGCCTGGGTGGCTTAGTCGGTNAAAACTGCGGGGCACCTGGGCGGCTCAGTCAGTTGAGCCTCTGAGGCTTGACTTAGGCTTAGATCACAATCTCACTGTGAGTTGGAGCCCGCATAGGACTCTGTGCTGACCCTGCAGAGCCTGCTTGGGATTCTCTCTCATCCTCCCTCTCTACCCCTCCCCCACTCATCCGTGCTATCTCTCAAAATAAATAAATAAACATATAA
>NW_027533010.1:989941-1029320 GCF_008692635.1 Crocuta crocuta | reverse complement strand
ACAAACCCGTGATCTGGGGAGGTTAAATGATCTTCCCCAATGGTAGTATGTACCCCAGGACATCATCCTGAGTTTTACTTAACTACAAGCGACTTTGAGAAACCTGTTAACAAGACTTTCTCCCTAGCGATTGCAAGACACTATTTCTTAAGAATTATTTTCTAAGCATCAACACGTGAAAAGAGGGGCACTGAAAATACAGAGATAGATGGCATTGAGCAGTGCAAGCTCAGAGGTGGCCTGAGCCTCCTTTCAATCTGTGAACACAGGCACCATATCCAAACCCCTCAGTATTACCCAGCATACCTGATGTTCCATATTTGGGAGACTGTAACTTCATCATTTAAATAAATGTTTTCTTTATACCTAAATCATCCCCCCTCCCCCCGACTTTAAACACATATTTGTATCTCAAAAGCAGATTCACACTGTCTGACTAAAGCTTTGCACCGTTCTGGAAAACTCAAGGGTTAGCAGTAAGGAGGCAGGAATAGCAGATTAATTGTGCCACGTTTCTCTTGAAATCTACTTTTATAAAGGTTTACTTTTGTAAAGTAGATGGAATAAACTGTAACAATAAGCGGATATATCAGTTGTTCACATTTAATCGCTTCAATTTTCACCAAACGTGGTGAGCAGAGAAAAGTAATTTGATGTAGACAAGAGACCTAGCTTCAGAGAGACTGGGCTTCATTCCAGCTGTGCTGCTTACCTGCAGTAGCGTCTTGGAGAAGTTGCTTAATCTTTCTGAGCCTCTGTTTCCTTATTTGCTTTGTAGGTCAGCAATTCTTAGGATTAAATGAAATCATTCATGTAAGACATTTACTGCTGACCCTGGCCCTGAATATGCATCTAGTTCGTAGTGGCCGCCATTATTATTTAGGTCACCATCTTCTGTAAAATATATCAGGCAGTAGCGTATTGGAAAGACCACCAGGTCAGGAGTTGGAAGACCTGGGTTCTAGTCCTGCCTCTGCTACCAGCCTACTCTGGGACCTGGAAGATCACTTGATGTGCAAAAGGCCAGCAAGAGGATGGTGTATTAGGTTTGGTTGAATAAGTAGTTACACTGAGAGGTTGTTGAAAATCTTGGATGTCAGGCTGGGTTCACTTTCTACTTCCCCCTGAAAGCTCCAGGAAGTTTGTGTGCTGACTCATTATAAGTGATGTTGTTCTCCGTTATCATTGCATACACACAGTTGGGCAACAGACATCATTTCTTCCTTTCTTCACTATGACCTAAGGCTAGTTCTAGATTCCTGGTTTTACCCAGATTATAAAAATGCATAAATAAAGATGATATATGAAGCACATCAGGCAAGCAGACTATTTTCATACCTTGTCTATAACAAGCCCTGACTTTTTAGATCTGATAGGGAGAAATAGCTGTTTGGCCATTCTGCTTCACAGGTAGTGAGCTCATCTAGTGGGGAGGTATGGGTGCAGATCGAAGAGCTAGGATGCACTAGCTTTCTGCTCCTAAGCAAGAGGCCAGACCCATCTCTGCAGAGTAGGCACAACAATGCCATCCTCAAAGAGTGTGTGACAAGGGAGTAAGAGAATGCATGTGAAAGCTAGGGAGAGTAGCTTTCCTTTGTTCTTTTAAACCTTTGATCCTGACTCTTCTGTAAGCCCACCATACTGCTGTAACTATGAAGATGTGCTCCACAGAGAAAGTACACTTGGAGGAAAAATGTAAAAAGAAGAACTTAAATGCACGACCATATGTTTTATCAGAAGTGATGTTTTCACTGATAACATTGTCATCATCCTTTATGAAATGTGGGGTGTTGCTTAAGTGTTAAAAAGATCTGTAAGATTGGCTGTAGTCTGAAGAGATTGTTTTATATGACTGAGACCATTTCTCCTATCATTGAAATGGATACACTGAAGCCATTTCTTGTGCTATTTCCTAATAGGTTTAAGTCGCAGAGCTGAAGATCTGGTCTGTCTCATGCGGGTCAACCCCACTGGATTTCTTTTTCCTATTAGTGAGACAATGTTTAACATGTAAAGTAGGGCCTTGTACAGAGTGGAGACAAAATGGATGGGTATCCTTCTTACGTACAAAATGTATTCTATAAGAAGTCTGTCATCATCTCATTCAGGCCCGAGAGGCTGTACCCGGGGGAACTGGAAGTGGCTCTACAGAATGAGGGTGGGCAGTTCTGGCAAATGGGAGGGCATCTTAGCCTTTCTAGACATGGATGATTGAGGGCTTTTCAACTTTTCAAGCAAGCAAATGTGAGTCTTATTTTCTCAGATTTCCCAGTCTCACTTTGTGGCAGCACTACTCACATGGTGAGCCAAAAAGTGTATTAAAGTATAGAAGGTTGTCTCTGAAGCCAGTACAAGTTGAATCCATGGCTCCTTTTTCTCTCTCTTGTGGTAATGAAGTAACTAGAGACCCAGATGATAAATAATGATGGAGGCAGACGGGTGTCTCCGCAAAGGCTTATAGGCTGAGCACATTACTGCACTTCCTCTGCTCTGTGGTTGGTAGTTAGCTCTGCATTTTGAATTTCTGTAGATTTCCTATCCGCCGGTCTCTGATGGACTTAGGAGACAGTCAATTCACTTTATGGCAATTGCTCTTAAACATTCCGACAGACAGGATGCTAACATGCCAGCCTGGAAAATGCAGGGCAAATCCTCTCTCCCAGCATGGTAGAAAGTTTATATGTTCATCTCTGAGGGTTCTTGCCAAGTAGGATGATGGGTCAGAGGATTGGGAGAGCTCCAATAATGATGGTGGGATAGTAGTTTTGTTGAAGGGGGAAAACTTTTTGAAAATGGCTGTGTCTAGAGATTATTATGAATAAAATGCTTACCCAAATTAAGAAGTAAGCAAGAATTAATAATGAAATGGGTGTCTCAGGGAGATTGTTTTTCTGGTGGACTAGAACTTTAAAAAATAAAAATACTTTTAAAGATGTGGTAACATTTTTCATTTTTAAAACCCTGCTTTTTATTCTTAGGAAAACATTTACCAAAAAAAAAAAAAAAAAGAAAAAGCCAAGAAATTCTTGTTCTTCTCGAAAGCCCCTCCAGGCTACTGTCCCCACTGCACCTGTCACACTTTATCTCCTTCATTAGACATACCCCAGTTTATTCATTATGTTTAGTTATTGGTTTACTCATTGATTGTCTCTCTCTCCCTCTAGGATATAAGCCTGTGAGAACAAGGACTTTGTTGGAATTGAATGTGGCTTTGTCCCTAGTGCTGAGTCCTGGCATATCATTTGTACTCAATAAATATTGTTCTCAGTGAATTCTTAAACTCAGGGTGTGACTGTGGACCACTCCAGGCAAGATATGCCAGTGTCACTTTTATATCTCTATATCTTCATCTGAACAATTGAGATACATACCAGTAATCCCATCACAAAGTTGTCTTGAAGATGAACTGAGGAAACACATGCAAAGTGCTTAAAATGAAGTCTACTACATCAAACAATAAATTTAGCCATTATTTTTTAAAGTTTATTTATTTTGAGAGAGAGAGAGAGCAGGGGAGGGGCAGAGAGAGAGGCAGAGAGAGAATCCCAAGCAGGCCCCGTGCTGTCACCTTGGAGCTCAATGTGGGATTCAGTCTCATGAACCACAAGATAATGACCTGAGCCGAAACCCAGAGTTAGGCACTTAAATGACTTTACCACACAGCTGCCCCTAAATTTAGCCATTATTACTGTTCCTAATATTTAGCCTTCAGGGCTGTCCTGGTATCTTTAGGTGTGTAAGAAAGGTGGTATATCCACCCAGAATATTTATATTTTGCTTAGACCTCCAAGACTTTTTATCCTGGAACTGTTCCCTTCTGAGTTTTCTTCTACAGTGTTTAAATTCTTACAGTTAACAAGTGTGTAGTCTTCTTCATTTACAGGTGAAGAAGCTCCTAGAGCTTAGGTTGGAGAGTTTCTTCTGCTGATCATCCCCAGATGCAGGACATTCCACACTGTATTTATAGATCCAGGTACATTTTAACCAAGGCGACCTATTGAAACTTTGGAAGGCATTAGTTAGCAGAGAGACTTCCTCTACAAAAGCCTTCTGATACTCATTATGCATTTATTATATGCAAAACCTTGTGGTAGATATGAATTGATCTCTGTCCCTGTGGACCTTAACAGTGATGAAAGTAATAGATATTTAAATGAACAGATAACCAACATCATTGGCCACCAGATGGGATATGACAAATGAGTAGTGGGGGCAGTAAAGGCCAGAATTCCCTTCCCTGGATTCACATTTATTGAACACCTGGTGAGAGTCAGAGATTATTCTGTGTCACCATGGGTTACACAAATATTTGTGAACTAGTCTTTGCAGGAATTCCTGTTCTAAATCTCATGGTCTAAGAAGATATTAATAGGGGATATTAGAGAAATTATGAATATTTTAAAAATGAGTAATTTATAAATCCTAACAAGTTTTATCTTTATTTGTGTTTATAAATATATCTAGGCTAACAAAACAATCATTGGATTACTTTAATTGAATTTTATCATTCTGTGTGATTGGTAACTTTGAATTTTCATGCTGCTTACAAGTTCTGAATTCATCGGCTATTCCCCCACCCATTTCCTATATTCCCTGCTTTGTTTAATGGCATCTCCACATCTTACTCCCCGTACCTAGTCACTGGCTACCTTTCACCTATAGAATAAATGGAAAGGTCTTTGCATGAAGACACCTCACTTCCTGATGTGGTCTGGCCTCCTCAACCGGCTTATAGTCTAGCCTTGGCTATTGTCACTCAAGTACTTTTACTTCTTCAAGTTTACTTCTCAGGCATGGTTTCCCCATACTTCCGGGCGGTCTGCTAAGAACATCCTTCTCCTTGTTGTTTATCCAGAAAAACCCTACACTCCTACAAATCCTTCAAGGCTTGGCGCAAATAGTATCCACTTAAAGCCTTTCCTGACTCTTCCGAGCAGACTTGCAAGTCATTGTATTAAAATTTTTTGTGAAGAGCCACTAATAGCTCTTATGGATCTCTTGAATTAATTAGACAAAGGTGTCTTGTAGTCTTGTGGAGCAATGCAGCCCCGAGTTAGGGCTCATGGCATGGTGAGCATAGGCAAAGGTAGGCTGGATTTTAGTGCCCACTCACCCAGCCAGATCCCCTAGTATAGAGTACAGACCGCACCAGCTTTAGGGCCTCCGATTTGCTTGCATATTTTGATGCCGGGTTGTAAACTCTCCTTGTGCGCAGAGGCCAGACTTTACTTCCTCATCTACCAGGGGACAGCTCAGTGCCTGGCATGCAGGATAAGCTCAGTAAGTATCCGTTCAGTGAATGAAGGAATAGGTGAAATGTTGTGCAAGTTGAAATATTAATTTTTATTCATCAGGGCCCTATGTATGGGAAGGAGAAGCTTTCACAATATGGCATCCTCATGGGCAGAAATAGCACAAGAGGTTTTACAGGTAAACAGTCGTGGATGCTGCCTGAAGAGTCACTGAGCCCAGAATTGGAGGCCCCAGCGAGCCTGGAGCAAAGGCTCCTGTGCCTACTCAACGTCCCAACCCCAGGCCTCCTCCGGCCTGCCCCCAGCAGCCCTGACAACTGGAACCGCAGGACCTGAGTCCCTGAGGGAAAGCCTATGGACACTCTCACATAGACACAGGCCTCTCTCACATAGGCCTTGACAGGTATCCAAGCTCAGGAAGACTCCCATTTTCAAAGGAATCTAGACATTAAAAAGTAGTATGTTCCAAGATTCCTTAGGAATTTTCCAGAATGCTTGTGTTTGCTTTTGATTTATTAATTACTTGATAGAGAGGTGGAGATAGGAGTAAGGAAACTGAAATCTGGAGAATTAGGCACCACCGCCAATTGGAGAAAAGAGGGTATTAGTAAAGCACTCTCCAAATCATAATGCAAGTACAAAGGATTTATTAGCCTCAAATACATTTTGATTCTAGAACTACATCTACTAGATAAAAGGAGGTCCATGATTTTCTCCTCCTCTTTCCCTCTGTCTCTGTCCCTCATTTTATCTCTCAATTTAAAATCCTGATTGTAATTTCTTATTTGTCTTATATTTTGAGTCTTAAAGCTACCAAAAACTCAGTTCTGGAAAAATGGGGAATAAATTGATAAGTACACACACACACACACACACACACAGAGAGAGAGAGAGAGAGAGAGAGAGAGAGAGAGAAATTCCTTAATCAATCTGCTGTGAAAACTTAGAGGTGATTGTGATACTTGGCTCACTGGATTCGGATAATTGACTTGTCTATCTATAGGAAAGAAAAGGGGGTAAGCATGTGACCTGGTTAACATTTGAAGAATACAGAAAGCACCAAGAGATTAAGTCATACCAGATGTCTGGAGGGCTTTAAATCTTCTTTATATTGATGCCTGCATGATTTCCCAAAGATGGGTTCAGACCTGCCCTCTTTGAGTGGTTCTGGCTGCACAGATTAAAACGAGGTAAACTCATTATAGCCTTAGTGTAGCTGGCTTTGAAAGATTTGAAAAATGTTCTTTTATTGAGACTGAATAACTGGATGTGCTTTTGCTGCCAATATCAACATAGTCTAAGGGCCCTCCTGTTATTTTCTGCTAGAGTTTTCTTAGGACATGGAATGGGGTGGGAGAGGGAGTGTGAAAAGCCTCAGAGGGTTGTGTTTTGTTTTGTTTTGTTTTTCCTGTTCTTGGCTCACCCTGCAAGTTGATGGTAAATATTGGGCAATTTATTTAACCACACTATTCCTCAATTTCCTTATTAGCAATGCTGCCTTGTTTAGAAGGAGTTTTGAAATTTTTGCAAGCATACAAAATGCTGGTGTAGATAGCCAATATGGATATTGTATTTCTCATCCACTTGATGTCTGTCCAATAGTGGAGACCACCTGCCTCTGACTCACTTGTAGTGATTGTTAAAATACAGATCCCTAGGCCCCCCCCCCAAACTTTCTGAATTAGAATCTTATGGGAGGAAGTCAAACATCTTCATTGTAAACAGGCTTCTTGGGTGATTCTGGATTCAATGTGACCCGTAATGCATCTCTCCTTTCTGGTAAGCCTGAGATAGGACTGGATGGTTTGAGCTGAGCCTAAAAATCCCCTGGTATCTCCCACGGTTTTCTGGACTGACCTAATCCAGACCATTTTCCCCAGAGCTACTGCATATTGTGATTGAGTCATTAATTTAAAAAATATTTGAAGCTTCATTTTGCTAATCCCTGTCATCAAAATGTATGTAATCTTGGAGGATGTTCTAATAGGATGTTCTCTAATGTATGTAATGTGTGAACTAACAGTTCACAGTCAGGAGTAGGATAAAATTAACACTCAAACTTCCAACAATGAAAGAACAGAGACCATGAACATTAGTCTTTCTGCTTTCGGTTTCATCTTGGACTTCCCCTAGGTTGGGGTCTTATTTTTGATTTAGCCACTGACTCAACTTTGACCTTGGGAAAACCACTTAATCTTTCTGCAGTTTCCCCCTCCACAGTATATACTTTCTCCATCCTTGGGAAACATTTTCTAGAGAAGCTATTTAGTTTATTCAGAGGGCAAGTTCTTTTATGTTAACTACACATTATACAACTAGACATAATTTAGGATCAGTAATGGTGATTGTATCTTATGACTGAACAGGATTTAAAAAAAAAAAAAAAGGTTGTCCAGTCCTTCCCTTTGTGTTGAGATCTGAGTCTTTAGAGAAAAGAGTACTCAGGCTTACAAAAAAAAATTACTCAGGTTTATAGATTTACTGGATAAGATACCATAGTATCTGCAGAGATATGACAGAAACTGCGAGAGACATGCCGAATTCCTGTTTCTCTGCTCAGAAACCAGGGACATGGAAGAAATGGAAGGACATCTGTTTACTCTCAGCTGTGCTCCCTCCCTATCCTTGATGGGGTGATTCTACTGTATTACATTCATCACACTTACCTCCTTTCTTTGGACTCTTCTACTACCTTGAGTCTGATAGTCATTTTCTATTGCTGTATAACCAATTAGCACAAACCTAGCACCTTGAAACGACACACAATTATATCACTGTTTCTGGGGATCAGTAGTCCATGCATGGCTTAGCTGGGTCTTCTGCCCAGCATATCACAAGACTGAAGTCAGGGTATTGGCTGGATTGCATTCTCATCTGGAGGCTCAACTGGGGAAGGACCTGCTTCCAAGCTCTTTTAGGCTGTTGGCAAAATTATACCTGTAGAATCCATGGCAGATTACTTCTTCAAACCCAGCAATGTTGAGAGTCTCTGACCTCCTTGATGCTGCTTTAAAGGTCTCACCTAATTAGGTCAGGCCAACCCAGGATAATCGCCCTTTTGTTTAGCCTAAAACCAACTTCTAGCTTTAATTACGTCTGCAGTATACCTTCACCTTTGCCATACACAATGGATTACAAGTGAGTTACAAATCCCACACATGCTCGAAAGATGGGGATTATACAATTCAGAATTAAAATTCTGCAACTAAGTGTGTGCAAGGACTTAACTGAGAGTTTTAAACATTACTATTTATGAATTCCCATTCCCATGTATGTGACCATTCTGTTAATTCTTAATTAGCTAAAACTAGCCTTTAGTTAAGGGAAAATATTTGGTTGTCAGGAGGGAAGGAACAGGCTTAACTAGGGTGTGATAAATTACACCTACCATCGTGTTCTGTCCTAAGCAAATAAACCATTAATTAGAGATTATTGCTTAGCTAGTGAATGGGTCATCTTGAACTATTTTTATTTCCTAATTCACCCAATATGACTCATTTCATGAAAATGAGTTCACACATACCTATTCAAGATTAAAACTATGAGTTACTCATTTAAGAAGAGTTGTCCCCAAAGTTGATCTATCGCACTCTTTGATACACCAGCACTACCAAAAGAAAAGCATAGACAACAAAAAACTCCTACTAAGTGTAAGCAATAGTGATCACCTTTTCAACATCCTTCTTACAAATACACTGAAGACAGAATGACAATATATCAGAAACGGATAACAAATAACCAGTTTTATATTATTCTGTAAATAAAAGGCATAACTAAGTTAAAAAGTGAACCGGCTGAAAGAGATTAGCAGGAGATAATACAAGAGTTAATCTCTTTATTTTGTAGTATTTATACCAATCAATAAGAAATCCTAAAGCTTTAAATGATAAATGGACTTCACACTCAGAGGATGGCTATTATAAAAATAATAACAGGTACTGATAAGGATGTAGACAAATTGGAGCCCTTGTTCACTGCTGATAGGACTATAGAATGATGTAGCCACTGTGGAAAACTGTATGGCAGTTCTTAAAAAATTTACAATAGAGGGGCACCTGGGTGACTCGGTCAGTTAAGCATCCAACTTCGGCTCAGGTCATGATCTCGTTTGTGAGTTCGAGCCCCGCATTGGGCTCTGTGTTGAAAGCTCACAGAGCCAGGAACCTGCTTTGGATTCTGTATCTCCCTCTCTCTACCCCTCCCTGCTTGCCCTCTATCTGTGTCTCTTCCTCTCAAAACTAAACATTTAAATTTTTTTTTTAATATTTTTTAAAAATATTTTTATTTATTTCTAGGAGAGAGAGAGACAGCATGAGCAGGGGAGGGTCAGAGAGAGAGGGAGACACAGACTGAAATAGGCTCCAGGCTCTGAGCTGGCAGTCAGCACAGAGCCCGACGCGGGGCCTCGAACCCACGAACCGCGAGATCATGACCTAAGCGAAAGTCGGACGCTTAACCTACTAAGCCACCCAGGCGCCCCTAAAAATTTTTTTAATTAAAAAAAATTTACAGTAGAATTGCTAGATCATCCAGCAATTCTATTTCTGGGTATATACGGAGAAAGAATTAAAAGCAGGAACTTGAACAGATACATGTACACCCATGTACATAACAGCATTTTTTATAATAGCAAAAAGATGGAAACAACCTGTGTCCATCAGTGGATGAATGGATTAGCAAAATGCAGTATATACCTACAATGGAATATTATTCAACCTTAAAAAAAAAAAGAAATTCTGACCCATGCTACAACATAGGCCTGTAAGACATTATTATGCTCAGTGAACTAAGCCCATTATGAGGGGCAATGATTCCACTTACATAAAGTACCTACTATAGTCAGATACATAGAAAATAGAGTTGTGGTTGCAGGGGTGAGAGAGGATGGGAGTTAGTTTTCAATAACATTAGAGATGGGTGGCAGTGATGGTTGCAAAACACTGTCAGTGTACTTAATGCCAGAGCTGCACTTGAACATGGCTAATACCGGGCACCTGGGTGGTCAGTCAGTTAAGCATCCGACTCTTTCAGCTCAGGTTGTGATCTCACTGTTCAAGAGATGGAGCCCCCAGTAGGGGCAGGTCCAGGGCCTGCTTGGGATTCTCTCTCTTCCTCTCTCTCTGCCCCTCTTTTGCTCATTTTCTCTGTGTGTGTGTGTCTCTCTCCCTCTCTGTCTCTCTATCTCTCTGTCTCTCTCTCAAATAAAAAAAACAAAAAAACAAACTTGAGGCTGGAGGAGGGCACTTATTGGGATGAGCACTGGGTGTTATATGGAATCCAACTTGACAATAAGCTATGAAAGAAAAAAAAACTTGAAAAGGTAAACAGGCCAAGGAGATGAACATGTAGGTCACAAAATAGGAAATGTCACAAAATAGGAAATCTTGGAGAAAGATGCTCAGCCATGTTGGTAACCAAAGAAATGAAAAAATTTAAATTTCATTTAATGAAGCATCATCTTTTAGTCTAAAGGGATAATGAGTGTAATGCATCTAGCATACAAAGTCTGGCATATAATTATTATTCAAAACATATTTTACTTCTCTGCTTCTTCCCATTTCCCTAGAACAGAGATGAAGTCTTCATTTAATAATTCTGTACTGGTGTTTCACACAAGAACTATCCTAGGACTATCTTTTAAACCATTCCTAGGACTATCTTTTAGTATTCTAGTTTAATTTTTTTTTAAGTTAAACCTCTTCCTTGGGGGTTTCCAAGTTGAGGCTCCAGCGTAAGGGAGATATAACAAGAACTATATTAAGAATTGCACTAAATGCAATTCTGAAATATTATTATATTAATAACTTGTTTGGGTGCAAATATTAATGAGCTGAATTCCCCCCAATAAATCTGGCATTTGTAATAACAAGAGTCCTAAACTCTGAGCCAGTACTATCTGTGTTAAAACTGGTTTTCTTATAATTGAGCCCCTTTGCATTCCTGGTCTAAAAAGGCATGTGGCCAGACACCTGCTTGATTATCTCTTTGTTATCTTGTCATTTTTATGAGTCGTGATTCTCTTTTGGCAATTTAATGAAGGCAACTAGAGCAAATCTTTTTCATGGTAATGAAATGATTTGCTAACTAATAATCTCTTATTTATTGGTCAAATAGTGCGAGCCAGGCATTATTATTATGCGCTTCTGTTGTTTGATTTAATCCTTTGGATCCTTCTGAGAAAAATGGTATTATTCTCATTTTATAGGTGAGAAATGGAGTCTCAGGTAGTTTTAATAACTCCACATCACGAACAGCTGGTTGGTAGAGCTAGAATTCAAACCCCGGTCTGTCTAACTCCAAACTTCCCATCTTTCCTTGGCTCTAAGCTGCACCTAGGAATATAATTATATTTACGTCCTAAGGGTTCAAGTGATTTATGAGGGTGAAAACTTAAACATGTAACTTTGTAAACATAGCCCATCAATAATTATAACTCCTAAATTACATATTAATTTGGGAGCATTATATTTTTAGTCAACGTTGTTTAGCCCCCACAAAGAAGCTGTTGTACATTCAGAGTAAAATGCTTCCTATTCCATGTCAAAAGTGCAGATTTGTTTCCTGATAAGATGTACTGTTTGGAGACTGTCTATTTTTTATTGTGATTCAGGTGTAAATAACAGGAAAGCATATTTTTTTCCTATCTTGGCAAAGGGGGAGGTATTTCTAAAAAAGAACACTTAATGTAATGATTTAAATGGCTATGATTTTGTACTGTGAATTGGGAGAAAACAGATTATTGCACAGGACTGAAAGAAGTAACAATGGTCTACTGACCTCAGCAGGAAAATCCAGCCGGGAATTTCCCTGAGACTCTAAGCCAGGCTTCAGAGACACTTAGTGCTCCTCTGTGCCCAACAAAATGATAGAACGTAAAACCCTAGATTTTCTGAGATATCCAGGCAAATGCAAACTTTGAAAATGAATGACTTTGCAAGAGCTTACATTCATGTCTATGTAAGTGTTGAATCTCTAAATTGTACACCTGAAACTAATATTATACCGTATGTTCACTAACTGGAATTCAAATAAAAACTTAGAAAAACAGTATAACATCAAAAGAGATGCAAAGAATCAAACTTGTCTTTGGAGTTCTTAGACAAATAGCAGTATGTATGTAATGTGGATTTTAAATGGTTGTGAAAACGTAAAGAAAACATTTTTTAAATATCCCGTTTCTCTTTAGAAATTCCAGTGTTTTCACAGTTTCTCCCAAAAATAAGTGTGAAATTGGCAACAAACCAATCTGAATATGAAAGACAAGCATGAGCACACACGTGTGCACAGCCGCACGCGCGCGCGCGCACACACACACACACACACACACACACCAATCTCATTTCATTCAAAGCACATTAATCTATGTACTACTGCTTCTGTTTGCAGAGCTCACACTTGTTTTAACCGACTGGATCTACCCCCGTACCCGTCATTCTCCATGCTTTATGAAAAACTCTTGACGGCAGTTGAAGAAACAAGTACCTTTGGACTTGAGTGACCTGGAAGAACGATGCCAGGCTCCGTATGGACAGGCAATTTCAGAAGCTGCTGTCTAGAAGAATGACTGAGCATTGGAGGTTTCAAGAGTATACTTCCAGTAGAGTAAAGCTGAGTGCTCTTACTTTCCAGGAGCACATGCTCTGTCACATTTGGGGACCGGATAGTGGTGATGAGTCCTCTTGGAAGGATTTGGGTGAGCTTGATGCCCAGGGAACTACCCAACAGTCTTTCAATCAACAGTTGTTGACTGCCAAACTTTTTTCCATTTGTGTTACGTTCCAAGACAAAGATGAACCTGTACACGGTCAGCTCCATGGTAACGTTTAGGGACTCCGGAGAATCTTGAAACTTCCCTTTGAACGCGGTTCAAGCCAAACTGGCAGCACTGGCCCAATCTCCAAATTAGCGCAAGTTAAATAATATAGTAAAAACAAATATATTTCCTGAAAGTACATTCATTTAAGCCCTACGTTATAGCAGAATATTCATTTTCTTGCTTATGAGTGCCTGCATGGTGTGCACCATAGGTTTCAGCTTTCATGGGACACAAGTGAAAATGAAACCAAGTCCACATGAGGTAACTTTAAGGATTTGCAATTAGGTGGTCTGTGACAATGTATATGCAAAGTGGTATGTGTAATTATGGCTGAAGACAAACCGTTCTACAGTGGATAACTAATGACAGATTTTATGCTTTATAATGCATGAAAACAATTTAAAAATAACTAGCAATTAATCACAGCATATCAGGAAAACAATACACAGTGAGTTGTTTATTTTTCATAGGTTCATTGTATTTATGTTCTTTAAGATGTATATAAGAACCTACCTGTTCAGTATGTATCACCTGTTCCATTTTCATGTTCCATGCTTACTCGGGCATCATGCTAGTACGTATCCTTTTAAGCACTCTCAAGGGAACAAAAGGGCCTTTTATTTTTATAAAGGTACAAAAAAAATTCCCCGAAATATTTTGCACTGAATGTACCAAAGTTGAAGGGACATTACAATATGACTAACGGCAACTCCATCACTTGACAAGTAAATAGAAAATAGCTTCTAAATCCAACTTCCTTCACAGTGCCATGTCTACCACTACAGGACTGTGCATCTAAGTAATAATTTTTTAAGACTCACTATATGTGATAGTATGATATGCATTTATTTAAAATGCATTAGATTTCTTCCATCCATCAAATACTTTACAGGATGGCATTTAATACAGATATTTCGTATTTCCCCCACTGCTTTTTATTTGTACAGCATCATTAAACACTAAGATCATTTAGAGAGCCATCAGCAACACCTAAGAGATCAGCTCTCTTCAGTAATAAGAATTCCATTTTCCCTCATCAGTGAAGACATCCCAAATTGAAACTCTCAGTACTATATTTCTAAGCCTGCATTTTCACTGATGCATAATTTTCTTATCAATATTAAGAAACAATTTTTCTATGGTATGTCAGAAACTGCATGATATCACTAATGTTATTTCTGCTTAGTTTTATCAGAGGATGTCCTTCATTTTTATTGTTTTTGGGGTTATTTCACATCATTGTTTATTTCTTGACTTATGGCCATTACTGATCAGAGTGAGTCCTTCAATAGAGTGAAGTTAAATTGCGGATGATAAAAGCATTGGAGTAACATTTGGTTTGCCCACCTGTGGTTTTACAGGCACTGCCCAAACACCTCTTTGAGAATTATAAGTAGCCATGGAATTCCTATTATGGGATGTTGGCAATCTTGTATTTTATAGAGTCAGATGCATGGTTTTCGCAGGTGGTTTGTAAGAACTAATTGCTCTCCTGTTGGTTAAGCTATGTTTACTATTGAGACCCTCAAGAGGAATACCACTCATGTTGTGATCCTGAACTAAAGACAGGTACTATCGCATGGGGAAATGTTCCCCCCAAAAGGTTACAGAAATCTGGTGATACGAAAGGAAGATTTACCTGTGTACTATAATTAGACCAGAGAAGAAGGGAAGAGAAACAAATTTTAATTGGAAATGTTAGCTTGTATTTACTGATCATGAATATAAGTATATATTTAATTTTGCAAACTGTATTTACTTGTTTGTATTTTTTTCATTATAAGGAAAAATAGCATAAAATACTTTTTAAAAAAATCCACATCTTTGATGGTATGTAAGATGGTTCAGAGCTGGCGTTCTCTAAGCAACTGGTATAAAAGGTTACATTTCTTTCAAACGTGGACCATGTTAGCTTTCACTTTGGTTTGTGACACTTTGCTATCATATTCCACATGATTAGATAAAATAAGTCTGAAATAAAATATCCCTTTAATTACTTCTAACAAATATATTCCTTGTTAAGGCATCTAACTTCTTCCCAAATAACAGGATAATCATCTACTGTTCTCAGATTTGGGAATTATCAAAGATGTACTTAGCATATCAGAACACTGTGATAACTGATTTGCCATTCATAACTAGTAAAACAAAAAAGTCCAACAATAACTATTAAAATATCAAATAACATTTCCACAAATAAACATTTCCACTTCAGCATCCTCTACAAATAGAAATACCCATGAATATTTTCCTTTGGACTCTGAGCCTAGATGACTTGGCCGTATAGTCCCATTTACTTTAAGAAAGTTGGGAGTGATGCTTACACTGTACTGTCTTCTACTATAAAAGACAGTCATCATGCATCATGTGTATTTGCAGAACGTCTCTTAGATGAAGCAAGAGGCACACTTTTGGCCTTCACCACTGTGTTTGATGATGGAGCCGTAAGATTCAAAATCTGCCCTTGAGAAGCTCACAGTCTGGTGGAGGAGACATCAAGGCTTTAAAAAATGTATTTTTAATAAAATTTGGTATGTTTTACAATCAAGGAGTGAGGAGAAAACAGCTTGTTCCATCTGGGAGATCCAATGAAAGCTTCATACATGGACGATACTGTAGCTAAAAATAAAAATCACATAAATAGTAACTAAGAGCATGTGATAGCGTGTCAGTACTGGTCAAGTGTGGAGGCCCAGGGTGCATTTACACATGAGGGTTTACAGTGTACAGGCAGGGAGCCGAACCGTGAAGGAGCAACTCAAGGGTCTTCAAATTATCAAAGAAATGACAAAATTAAATCCAGTCATTTCCCTCTGTTTCCTTTCACCTACATGTGACGTACCTTCGGTTTTCAGTGGGAAAAATACCAGCTCTTGAGCCCAACGCACTTCTGAAGTCAAAACATTTATTTTGTGCACAAAATGAATGAATCTTGGTAATAGAACTATGGTCACAATTTTCTGGCATATGTTATGTTTATAACTTAATAGACATTCTGTAATCAATGAAGGAGTCACTCACCTGCATAACAATCAGAAGTGCTAGAACTGCATTCAAATGATTAACAGTAATGGTGGAATATGTGTGTGTGGTGCCTAAAGGTTTCAAAATGCTGTCAGGTACATCTTCTTCTGTTCCTCACATACTTTGTGGGGTTGAAGGCATCAATCCCAGCTGGGCTGAAGCTGATTTTCATGGATGGCTTGTAAGATCCATTTCAGTACTTTATGGTTACATTTCTAGGCTTCATTTCAAGAAATGTGGAGGCTAACGTTTCTTCCAGCATATTCCACCAACAGTGAATTTTGCAAGATGCTTCATCTGCCCAAATTCCCATTTCTTCAGATACTCTTAAAATGTGACGCCTTCTAAAAAGCCCATGGAAGAAATTAGTATATTCACAGAAAAACTCCTCATAGACTTTATATTTGCCTTTAACCACTTGTTATGAGGAATTTCAAACAATGCAAAATGTAGCGGCGTTTGGTGGATTTCTATAGTACAGCAGTTCAGTTTTCTCGAATTTAATTTGGAAGCAAGATAATGAGGGGGAAACACTTTAATCAGAAATTTTATTTTATTTTTTAATTCTTAATGAAGATGGATCTGGAAGCTCTGATAGTTAAGTTCCGGTGATGTGGTTGAAGGAACCCATCAGATTCTCATTTTCTCTCTGTCCTCTTCACATTTATTCAGTTTTTTTTCTTTCTGCACAAATTGCATTTATAACTTGACCACTTCCAACTAAGGCAAACATCTTCTAATAAAGAGTCTGTAAATCTTTCCAACTTAACCCAATTGGGGAAATTCCCAAGGCAGGCGAAATGATGATCCACCATCTTGAAAAGGGATCTGTAACCCGGCTTAGTGAAAACATGCAAATAAAGAATGTGGCCAAATCTCCAAAGTGGGTCTGAGTTTCAGGCCTTATTGTGCTCCTCGTACCTGCTTTAGTGAATGACTAAAAACACTCTAGATCTCAGATCCCTTACTTGTAACCGTAAGACTTGAGTTGAAATTAATGAGCATGTCACTTTTAATCAGATTCTAATTTTGCACACCTTGTTATCTTTCCAGTTCGCTTGTGTTTTCCAGATAGGCTTGTTTATCTAACGTGGAAGCAAAGGAATGCCAGAGACATTAAGCTGTCTAAATTGTGGCTTAAGGCCAACGGCGGCCCACTAGAGGCGTGATAAAAACAAAAGTAGAAAAGAGAACCCCCGCGGTTGTGTTCCCCACCCCTGCCAGACTATAATGCAAATTATTGACCAACTGTCAAGACTCAGGAGTGGTAACTGCATTCCAAGGAGCTGGCACAAAGAATATCATGAGAGTGTGTGCGCTACGCTTATCACAGCAAGCTGGGCCAGGGGTGCAAGGATGGTCAAGACAAGACCGTAGTGGAGGGAAAGTTAAAACAAGGGTTGGAAAGATCATGTCAGGACTTGCTGGTGGGCGTAGGAACATGTATTTCAATTTGGTTTCTGACTTTGAGGGAAAAAAAAAAAATGTGGTGCCTAGTAAGGGCACTGCTTGATAATCTGCCTGGTGGGAAATACCCTCATTGTATCACTTCAGTAGATTGAGAACATCTTCTGTATCGCAAAACAGAAGTTATCCCAGAAGTATTAAAGCTAACCATAGCCGAATCAGGAAATTTGACAATTTGGCGTTAAATTATGTTGTGGATTTTGTTTATCTTCAGAGTTATTATTGATATTATTGAGTTTTCTATATAAGTGAAAGAAACGGTGTAGTTAGACATATTTATGATGCTTAATTTGTTTTTCAGCAGACGTTCTTTGACATTAGAACAGATTTGGGGACATTTTCATGGTTTCTAGTGGTAACTTAAATGTTCCCTGTTAATCCAGGAAGCAAAGTCCGAAGAATTAGGTTGCTGAATTGCAAATGGAGACCTAATCAGTGTTTCCAATTTTTCAGGACGTTAATCAAGACTGAAAATACATTTGCTTAGATTTAATATGCTAGGTAGTGTTTTGGCTTTCACGATGGCACAGTTCAGCAGAATTGGCAGGCCCTAGTTGCATGGTGTTTGGCGAGCACAGGGAAATTAAGTTTATCTATGTGATTTTTTATGTCTAGTGGCCTTGGGCAGGTGATATCTTTCTATCTAATTTTCTTTTAGGATATTACAACCCTGAGGAGTGTTGATAGGTAGGTTGTATGATTCAGACTGAATCAGCCATTACTGATGCAGGTAAGGAACCATCAGTAAACTTCTGGTTACTACACCTTCTGTAAAAAAGTATGGATAATGGTCACGAAATACCTTGGAAGGACTAACCAGGAAACACACAGAACTGAATGTTCTTTGAGGACCCTAATGCTCTAAAAGCTGTTAGTACAACCTATTTTTCTTTATATGATATCATAAGTAAAATTTGAAGCTGTTAATATATTGGAAAGTGCGTAAGATTACATGTTTTTATAATAGGGATGCAGGCATTCCAAAATAAACAAATAAAAATACATGCATCTCTCTTGCCTCTTACTGAAAGTATTAATCTAATTTTATAATAACGCTTTTTAATATTAAGGCTCTGTAAAAAGAAACATATTTATTTCTAAGATTTCAGTAGAGCACAGGTGATGTATTTTTTTAAGCCTTTCCATTTCTTTTCACCAACCCTATCCATGTGTCTACTGTACCATGTATCACAGTTAATAGCTACGTTTCTATTTTTGTTGAGTTGATTTAAGCTTCATATTCATTCAATGTGACTTTTAATAGAGAATAACAATGGGAGGTATTTAGTACTGGCATTAAGACCATACAGCTCTCATTTCACTTTATATTTAAATTTCATCTGTTTCTTTTTCAAAGCAAATAATGCAGATTGTTGACATCCCAGAAATGATTTGTGGGTGGTATTAAATGGAGCCTGGGACTCTGAAATGTAGATTAGATGTTTGTTTTTTGGAAAGTTTGTATTCTTATCCTCACCTGAACCCCTGACTTTTGTGTTGTATTTTTTTATGATTCCAAAATGCTTTGAGGGAAAGATATTTTAATGTGTACAATTTGTTTTATTTTCATACTGATCTCTATTTTTGTTTAAAACCATGTTGCATCATGAAATCACTTAATCCAAAATAAATCTTCTTTAAAAAAATAGATTATGACTTCTCTGTGATACATTTGGAAGAGAAAAAACCCAAAAGGAAAGAGACGAGACCAAAGTAGGGATAAAGGTCTCATGGGATTAGTATGCAGCTTTGTAGATCCAGAAAGTTCTTTTCATGATACTTATAATCAGGAATCCATTTTGTTTATCCCTAAAAGAATGTTTCAGTATTTGATAGCCCCATCAAATAATGTTGAAGAAATAAATTAACACAAATCTTAGTCTCTTAACTCACATGGGCTGAGACTATTTGTTAAGCCATCTTGGTTGAATGCTTGGTTCATAAACACATATGCATACCACCACTACCAATCTAACCCAGGGGTCACATACTCACAAGCCTACAGGGATCAATTAGGTATTGCATGAGTGAAACTGCCTGGACATAAGCAACAGAGAGTGATGGGATTTACCCAAAAAGAGCATTCTAATATTTCACTCCCGCTCTAGTCACATAAAATGTAGGTTCGGTGTTGAAAGATCTTCTGATGTAGCAAGAGAAACCCAGAAACCTAAATTTTTGTGTAATACTTCTAGATCTTTTTAATACTGGGTCAAAGTCACTATGTCTATAGGTTGAATTTGCCTTGCAGGCCCAATCAGTTTGGACTCTTGATTTGATCAATTTAGGCAATATCATTATCCTTTATAGTTGATTGGTAGCGCAAATGAGTTGACCAAATAAATAAAATATTACTAAGACAAGTAGTTGACAGGAAGAGATGGGGAAAGGAGAAAGGCAGCTCTTATGTTAGGGCAGTCACTAAAGGATGTACTTGAAAATGATCTGTGCTTACCAGTCTTTTCGAAAAACACCTTTTGTTAATTCATATGAGTTAAGAGCATCCTTGTCACGATTTTATGGAACAGATGTGCCATTAAACTCTTCATTCTACATTTTAGACTAGAGACAAATTTCATATATCACATGAGAGCAGTTAAAGCTAAGACTCATCCTTTAAAATGACTAATGTTTGAGGTCATTAGCGAAAGGGAAAAGCAAGAGACTGTATTCATGGCACCGACTTCCTGGTATTTGTGTCATATTATTCCTTCTATAACATTTGACCTCAACATGCTTTTTTCATGATCAATTTTTCTGCCTTCATTATATTCTTGTAGTAAAACATGAACCCATTTAGTAAGTGAATGTTTTAATAATGCATAATTTCCACCATCCTACTAAATGCTCCTGTGAAGTCTTTCTTGGTGTTTTTTGTTTTTGTTTTTTTTTTAATTTCATCCTGAAACTAGAAAGCCTTTAGCCTCTTTATCAAGAGAAGATTTTTTTCTACGTACTTTTCTGTATTGATCAAAAATATTAACCTATTAATGGATTTTTCCCCCTTCTAAATAGATAACTTCCTTCTATAGATACTAGGTTGACTGGTATAACATTTGTCAACCAAAGTAAATTTTACAATAACAATAATTGAAATGAGAACTTCTGGGGGTGCCTGGGTGGCTTAGTTGGTTAAGTGTCCCAACTTCAGCTCAGGTCATGATCTCACAGTTTGTGGGTTTGAGCCCTGCTGACAGCTCAGAGCCTGGAACCTGTTTTGGATTCTGTGTCTCTCTCTCTCTCTCTGTCCCTCTCCATCTCATGCTCTGTCTCTGTCTCAAAACTAAATAAACATTAACAAAATGAAAACATCTGATAAAATGTTTACAATGGTAGAAACGAGCTTGCCACATTTAATTTTCCCCATTATTATAGGTTCTCTCAAAAGATTTTTGGTCACAGATTGTTCCTTTAGAAAGTAAAAGCAAGCAGTTTTCCAAAGCATAAATCATTGGAACAATGTATATGTATATATCTGACAATTTATAATAATGTTATAAAATACTACTTGCTATACCAAGTAACATAGTAGTATAACAATTCCCGTCTAGTTGGTATTCAGCTGGCATTGGAAAATACATTCTAAATCCAAATTCTTCAACTTTGTCATGACATTGCCAACACCTCCCTCTCCCTGCTTCCACCTCCAAGTTAAATCCTAAAATCAAGGTCGAATAAAGACCTGCTTTTTATTACTATGCAGCTTTCCCCACAATGTCCAATGCAAACTTGTATTGTAGAGTAGAGTCAGTTCTAAAGGGACCAAAAGAGGTCAAGAGGCTTCCTACACCTGTTTCTTCCTATACTCACATTCACAGCTTGATTGCCTGTATCTTACTTAGAGGGAAAGGCAAGTTCTAAGAAGAGAAAGCGAGCCTGTTGATGTATGAATCTGAATATATAATATATGACTCTGGAGCTAGTCCAGATTGCCCACTCTACAACTTCTCAAGGCAAAGGAACCCCTGAATGGAAGTAGTCCAGAAAAATAGGAAAGCCCCAAAACGAGACTGCCAAACATGACTGAGGCTCACCAGCAACCCTTATCTTTCAAACTCATGGCCTGGAAATGCAAGAGAAATTTCAAGTGATGAAATCCCCAAAGAGAACAAGACCCAAATCTAGGTCCCTGAACCTGACCAATCCAGATCAGTATTTCTTTTTCTGAGGATGAAATGAGGGAGAATGGAGAGGAGCTGCACCTTTCCCCTGGGAGCAATTCCATTCTCCACTGAGTAGCTTCCCAGAACAAAACAAAACGAACCATCTTTAATTTTTGACTAAAGAACTACTCACCAATTATTGGTAATTTACCATTACTCCAGTTCCAGTTAAGAAACCATGTCAAAAAATTTAAATGTGGGGCATATAGGTGGCTCAATCGGTTAAGTGTCCAACTTCGGCTCAGGTCATAATCTCACAGTTCATGAGTTCAAGCCCCACATTGGGCTCTGTGCTGACAGCTCAGAGCGTGGAGCCTGCCTCAGATTCTGTGTCTCCCTCTCTCTCTGCCCCTTCCCCCCTCAAAAATAAATAAACATTAAATTTAAAAAAAAAATTTTTATATGTAGCACCAAATGACCATGATAGAGGACCCTTCAAGTATGGAATTGTGGATTGAAGCCAGCCCTAGCAAACAAAATTGTTTGCTTCATTTACTTATAAGTAAAACTTTCATATATCATCCAACTTGTATTCAGTTTGAAAATGGAAATTTTCCCTCATTAGCTTTAATAACAACTGGTCCTTCACTCTCCCAAATATTGAAGGAATTGGATGATCCAGGAAGACACCACTTCAATTTTGCTTATTCCTTGAACCGACATTGTGTACCCTGGGGTGTGCACGCACTGGTTCGGAAAGCAATGTCTATATCATCAGACTCTCTTCCTCATACAATACTACTGATGATTTGGAGCTAAAATGTTTGGGTTTGTTTTCTCTCATCTGCAATTAACCTGTCTGTTATATCACTCATAACAATGTTTAAGGAGGAATGAAGATAACAGGCTGTCTCAATCTTGGAACCAAGCAGGAATGCCAATAGTTTTGTGGCTGGAGTATCTGTACGGAATTTTTCTAACCAGCCACATAGTTTTGGTGGAGTGAAGATTGTGTACACAAATGCTAGTAAACTAATGTTTCCTCGCTGATGTTGACCTGTCCTAAGCTAAGGCCATTAGTTAAGATATAAAACATATTTGAAACATTAGCCCTACTCCTTAGAGAAAGGACCGCTTCTAGGAAATAATCAAGAGAAGCCTGAAACATCTTGTAGCACTTGAAAGGAAGGAAGCGTGTTTAAAAAACAAAAAACAAAAAACAAAAAACCCCAAAGATGGGAGTAAGTTAAAGGGATCCTGGAACCAACTGGAAGGGCTCCAGTGGCCAAAGCGAGAACAATTTGAGCAAAATAAACAAAGTATTATCCGATTATAACACAAAATATAAAATAAATAAAAGTTCATGCTGGTAAGTAAAGGATTGAATAATTTATAAATGAAGAAACAAGTCTTCCATGCAGAAGAATTCCAAATAATTAATGTGAAGACTCTACCCTTAAATGTCAGAACGCTCATTGTAACATCCTTCCAAAGAAAACAGCACAGAATGCAGGTGGGGGAGAAGAGTTTCTCAGTGAAGAAACCTGACAAACTCTGCCTCAGCCAGGTGATCAAGGTCAATATCAACAGTCATAAATCATGTGGCTAGCATGTTCCCTGGATATGACGTGACAAAAAAATGGGACCTTATATCTGTGTGCTTTCTCCCCAAATCCACAACCTCAGTTTAACCATGAGAAAAACACAAGACAACTTCCGGTATGGGAGCAATCTACAAGATAACTGGACCTCTGTTTCTCAAGACTGTCAAGGTCAAGGTCAAGGGGCACTGGGGTGGCTCAGTCGGTTAAGCAGCTAACTTTGGCTCAGGTCATGATGTCATGGTTCATGGGTTCAAGCCCCACATTTGACTCTGTGCTGACAGCTACCTTAGAGCCTGGAGCCTGTTTCGGACTCTGTGTCTCCCTCTCTCTTTGACCCTCCCCTGCTCATGCTGTCTGTCTCTCTCTCTCTCTCAGAAATAAAGAAAAACATTAAAAAAAAAAAGACTATCAAGGTCAAGGTCATGAAAACCAAGGAAAATCTGAGAAACAAAGAAACAGCTACAGCTAAGAGGAACTTAATAAATAAGACTCTGTGACTAAATATAATGTGGTAACCTGGGTAGGATTGTGGAATGGAAAAAAGGACATTAGGTAAATGCTAAGGAAATCTGAATAAAGTATGGACTTTAGTTAATAACAGTGTGTCACTATCATATAAGCTTACCTAACATTCATTAATAAATAGGATTTGATGAGAACCTGAGGGCTATTATTGGATAAAAGGATAAAAGCATTCATGTTTTAGAGAATGGCGTGAAGCAGTAGCTTTCCCACAAGACTGTGATGTGGCAATATTATTCAGCTCCATACACAACTCTTTCAACAATATTTGGTTGGTGGCAGCAGGGGAATGGCTTAGTGTTAAGAGCTTTATGTGGAGGCCACTTTTAGGACAGGCTTGAACAATGGAAACTTGAGCAAGGCCAAAGGGCCCATAGTGACTACTGAGCTGATACAAACAGGCTCTTTAAATGACCCACCTCAAAATAGCAATAGGCCCTGACTGACCATTGGGCTACTTACAACCAGGCCGAGTTCCTAACATTACCAAAAAGGGGAAAGTCTGTATGTTCCCATAATTCCTAACTCTGCCCTGTAAGTATAGCCCCTCCCCACTGCCTCCTGTCTGACAGTCACTGCTAGCTGGCCTGCTGCACCCTTGCAGTGTATTCAATAAACTTCTATTTCTTTGTCCTGCCTTGGGTGAATTTTTTCACTGTCCATGCTACCGGCCCCCATCCAATCAGAATGTGTCACACTTTACATGTGATTAAAAGAAACATTTACTAAAAACAACTAGCAATTATCATTCATACTATCATACATATCATATCATATTATATAAAATGGACTAAAATTTAACACATGAAGAAAGAGGCAGTCTATGAATAAATTTCTTTTAAATAAATTCATTTTTATTAATCATCAGGTTGTATTCTGTTATTTACAGTCCAACAGTCCTAACTACTGCATTATATGAAGTATGAAGCACTATATCTGGCACATAGAAAGTGCTCAAAAACTGGTGACTGTGGGAGAAATTTTCTGGTATCTTGACCTCCTACCTGAGGTAGGTACTTCCTTACCTGCTCTGGGGTTGAAAAGGTGGGCTGGCTTTGAGGAGGCCTGTGCTCTGCTGGAGGTTCCTGTGGCTCTCACCAAAGGGATCAAAATTTCTCCCTTTGCTATGACCCACTCAATGGGTCCATTTGTCTCAATTCATGAGACAGTTGTTGGAGTCTGTTCTACCCTCTGAGGAGGCCCCACTGTGTATCCAGACATGAGAGCCACATTTTCCTATGATACTAGAAACCTGGAAATAGTGTTATGGCAGCTTCATCCCAGAAGCAGAGACCAGTTCTTGATTTTCCTTTTCTGAGGGTTCATGCCCCACATGCTAAGGCACCAAGGTACAGTTTATAAAAAATGGCCTTCCTTCGCCAGAGTGACTACAATTAAAAGGACCGATGATACCAAGAGTTGGCAAGGATAGAGCAATGGGAATTCTCTGCATCACAGGTATGAATGTAAATTGATGTAACCACTTTGAAAAAATGATAAGATCGACAAAAATTAAACATATACATAGCTATGACCAGCAATTTCACTTCTGAGTGTATACCCAACAAAAATGAGTACCCATGTTCACCAAAACACACTTTCAAGAATATATATAGCACTTTATTAATAACACTGTAAATAGTGCATATGTCCTTTAATATTAGAATAAATAAATAAATTGTGATTATATTAATACGTTGGAATACAACGCAAAGATGAAGAAGAATCAATTACTGCTGCAAAAAATGACACGGATGAATCTTGTAGACAAAAGAAGCCTAATACAAAAGAAGGCATATAGCAAGATTTCACATGTACATAAAGTTTGAAAACGGGCAACAGGAGCCTGTCATGACAGAAGTCAAAATAATGGTAAAAGACAAAATGATCAAAATATCGAAATAAAGACGTGCAGAGGAACCTCTGGTGGGCTAAAAATGTCCCATTTCTTTATCTGGATGGTGGTTACAAGGACGTATGGAAGGATGTATGTCAGATTTTATCAAGCCATATACTTAAAATATGAGCAATTCTTAAATGTAGGTTATAGGCTAACATTTTGTGTTTATAAACAAAAAAATTTTAAGTGAATTTGCTTAATGGGGCGTCTGAGTGGCTCAGTTGATTTAGTGTTTCACTCTTGGTTTCAATTCAGGTCACGATCTTGCAGTTCATGAGTTTGAGCCCCACATTTCTCTTGGGATTCTCTCTCTCTCTCCATCTCTCTGCCCTTCCCCTGCTCGCACACTCTTTCTCTCTGTATCTCTCAAAATAAATAACTGAAGTTAAAAATATTAAAAAAGTAAGAGTGAATTTGCTTCAAACATGGTCTTTGAAATATGACTAATCTATCTCCATATCCTGGCTCTGCCACTTGCTTGTTGCATCGCCTTGAGCAACTTCACCAGTGTGAGTCTCACTTTTTCCATTTGTAAGGTAGGGGTAAGTCCCTTCTCATGCCATGCTTTTTATGTTACATAAGATAACATGAATCTAACACATCGCTTTGTACTTGGTAAGTTCTTAGTATATTTACTTCCCTTTCCCCTTCTGTCCTGGCTGACTGGCACCACCATTCCAAACATCGTCTTTAGGAAGTTTTCAGATCTCAGGCCTATTTTAGGGAAAGGAGGTTGACCTATCCTAACCCAAAACATAACCCAGGCTTTCTTAGAGGTGATTGCCAAATCATCTATTTCCTTAGAGCCCTTTGGAAACTCTTCTGGGAATGACTCACGCATCCAAACATCCATCCATTCGACATTTATTGAGTTGCTACTTGTGGCAGGCACCATGATAGGTGCTGGAGAAACTGGTGAAAAAGCAGATGCAGTTCCTGTCTTCGGGGGTTCATAATCTCATGAGGAAGACAAGCATTGTAAACAAATAAATCCATCATTATTAATTATCATAAAAAGTGCTATAAAAAACAGGGGCAGTGATGGACAGGGAAAGCGTCTCAGAGGATGTAACATCTGAAGTGAGAACTGAAGGTGGAAGAGCAACCAGTCTTCAGAAGATCAGAGGGAACGCTCCTGCAGTATCCTCTCATTGAAGTCTTATAACATCCAAAATAATTACATAGTGTACATAAAAGACATAATCAACGCCAGAGAGAATCTTCTCACATGTGAACGCCTGCTGTAACATCTATTCTGCTTCTCAGAAGAGTTTTCTGCATAGTTCTGTTCCTTAGAAGTTAGACTACCAGATAAGTAGCTTTCTGCTATAGTAATACAAACTCATCTGTATAATGGGTTATGGAGATAAGACGTATAAGGAAATAAGAACTGAGAATAGGTAAACTACTACTTAGGATGTAGTGCAGTATACTGAAAAGGACATGGGACAGAGAAAGAGTGGGGGGTTGGAGAGGAGAGAAAGTAGGTCAGATAATGTTGCTTCTCGGATAGTCCTCTCTCTTAGGGGTAGCCTGGAAGTGTCTACAGTCTTCACTTCTAGACTGAACCCTGGCCTCAGTTGGAAAAGTCACTCTCAGAGTCTTTTTTCTCATTTGTAAAGTGGGATAACTCTAGCCTTGCTCCTGGAGCTCTCAGGATTGTTGATGCTCAGATAAAACATAGCATGTGAAAAGTCCATGTTACCTAACAGACACACAGACTTCAGGTGCTATTCATATTCATATAGTCTGTGCCACTTTCAGCATAGATGGCTGCCCTAGAAGCCTCTTAGACCTGCTCGGGACTGAGCTACTAGAAGGGGACTTATCTAGGTCAATGAGCAATGGGAAGTGTCTCATGGTACTGCCTATTTTTACTTTGAAAGTGCAACCTTCTCAGAGATAATCTTCATACTGAGAAGAATTTAAGGCCTGGAAGATTAAAAGATAATTAAAAACTATACAAAACTAGTCTATTCTGGTAAATTGTATGATTTATTTGGGCAAATTTAAATGTGCCGTTGACCTGGGTTAAACTGAGCAAGACTCACTGAAGAAATGGGAACTGATTTAATCTTTATTTCTGCAACTTCCTGTTCTTAGCAAGTAGAGTAAAAGACAAATACCCAGGGTGAGAGACAGGAAGACGCAAAGACAAATGATTTTATGCCTGTGCAGCTACTCTCAAGTACAGCAAGATAATCATCTGCAAAGTGTTAAAAAAAAACCCTCCCATGTTTTAAAAGATGTACCCCCAATTTGGGTTTGCAAAAAATAGGTTTTCATTGGTTATTACATGTGTCTGCTTTCTTATTTCTCAGCCTGTTCCCAAGGTAGGGTGTGCTGATTTATGCTCCACTGTTGACTTCTCCTATAAACAAAACTTTTCTCTGAGAAGTGAACTGTGGAGATATCAGAATTCAGATCCAAAAACCCCTAAACTTAAACCTGGACAATCAAAGAGCATGAGAGGGAAAAAGGATAAGATGCTTTCCTTATATGTTTTTCCTTCATTTCAAAGGATCCTTATCTGAGGTACTATTTCAGCTGTAGAAGATACTTTTTCTAGCCCCTATAGAAGTCCCTAATAACCTGAGTTATTGTGAAATGGGAAAATCTGAAGGGCCTCTCTGGGCCACGTACTTTTCACCTTTGAAGTCTAGCAAGACCAGAATAAAATATTTTAAAATTTGCTTGCAAAACTATAGAAGGCAGAACCATTCCAGCCCCTAGGAACCCAAACAGAAAAGCATTATATTTTATATATCACATTAAATAATAATGAAAAGTAACCTCATAGCAATCAGTTCCAAAATCTTTTCTGGATAATTTGGTACATTTGAAATCTTGTGTGCTGTTCATGTCTTTTTAAAGCACTCTGTAAAACAAGATACTCTCAAATGTGTTAGAACATTTCTGTTTTGATTGGCCCAGAATGGCTGGCGGTACTTGGAATGATTTATAATGAACTAAGCACATGGCATGGCGTCATCAGTCAGTCTCTTCAGAGTCTCTTACCCATTTTATAGAAATTGCATAACCTGGGAAGTAACACAATGAAAATCCTACACTCTGCTGGTTAGAAGTTGGATCACAATTCCAAATCCAGGTAGAAGATTATAGCTAGAGTAGAAGGCCAACATTTTTCTTTCATCTTTCAAAATGCTAAGCATTTCAATGTATTTATGTAGTTACTTATTTTCTATAGCAGATAAAGGTAAGTTTCACCTTTTCTTTCCTATAGTTAGCCATGGTTTATTTGTGGAATTCCAGAAAGGCTGATATTAAAATAAGTCAAGATATATAACTATAGAACTCAGAAACCAGTTTTGGGGGGGGGAGCACCTGAGCAGCTCAGATGGTTAAGTGTCCAACTCTTGATTTCAGCTCAGGTCATGGTCTCATAGTTCATGGGTTCGAGTCCCATTTCGGACTCACACTGACAATGCAGAGCCTGCTTAGGATTATTTTGTCTCCCCGTCTCTGTGCCCTCCCCAACTTGTGTGCTCTCTCTCTCAAAATAAATGAATAAACCTTAAAAAATCCGTTTAGAAGAAACCGATTTTTGGCGTGATCGGTTATTAACTGCAAGCAACTAAACATCTCTGGATAGCTGAAGCTACAAAGGAACATACTTAAAGGGTATTGTGTAGCTCATAGAAGAGAGATCTGGGCTGGAGAACCAGAGTCAGGACAAGATGACCAGAACAATATCCAAGGTGAAGATACCACTTCTGCCGCCAGATGGGATTCTAGGTGGCAATTTGTGCTGTTGACACCGCTAATAGTGGTTAAAGGAGAGGCCACAAGAATTACTGCTTCTAGGACCTGATGAACCTGCCACTTCCGCTTCTGTGACAGAGTTGCTCCTGGGCGCAGCCTCACTTGCTCCAGATTGAGGCTCAAGTGTGTACAGGTAGTTGATGGAACCTAGGGTCACAGCTCCTGCCCCAGCTGCAAGCGATGGCCGGGAACGTGACAATTGGCACTTTCACTTCCACAGACTCAAAAGGTGAGGGATTCTCAAAACACTGGAGGGGTTAAAATATAACGTGTCCCTGGAACGACAAATATCCCAAAGCCAAAAGGGTAAACTGGTCCCTATGATTAGACCGGTAATTCTCGATCTTTCTAGTTCTCAAACTTTGTATACTCAGAAATTACTAAGAACCTTAAGGAATTTTTATTTATGTAGGTTATATCTATCAATTTTCACCATGTCAGAAATTAAAGAGATATTTTAAAAATGTTTATTAATTCACTTAACAGTTGCATGTTAACATAAATAATATGTTTGATGAAAAATAGCTGTATTAAACAAAAGAAAAGAAAATGATACAGGGTGATTCTATATTGTTGCAATCTAATTTCTGGGAAACAGTTTGATATGGGCAAATATAAGAACATATCTGCTTCTACATTAAGCTGTTGTTATATCACGTACTCTACAGTCTCAGGAAAACTGAATCATACATTTGTGAGAGAATAAGAGTGAAAGGGGTAAATATCTTAGTATTGTTATAAAAGTAATTTTGACTTCGAGGACTCCCTACCACAGTTTGAGACTTGCTAGATGAAAGATTCACTTTGCGATTGAAATTAGATGGTATATGTTATACTGACACATACAATTCTTTGGATCCCTTTCTGCATTCCTGTCACATATATTTTTATCCAGGACTTGGAAATTTTGCTCAGAGGTTGACATGACTGAGCCTGCATCAAATTACTAATATAATAATATTCTGAATAGACTGCAAAAATAATGGCTGGACTGTATTTTGGTTATTTTACAGAGTTTATCCTTTCCTTTGATCTCAAAGATTATTTCCAGGTTTATTTTCTTATTCTATAACCCTAAATATGGATATTTTAAACAATGGCAGAATCATTCATTCGTCTAAACTTTTTTATTTTAGAACAGTTTGGGTTTAAAAAATTATTGCAAAGAGTACAGAGACGACCCCACAACCAGTTTCCCCTAGCAGTATCTTACATTGTTAGAGGGGATATTTGTTATAATTAATGAACTTATACTAATTCATATTGTTAACTAATGTTCATGCTTTAGTTAGATTTCCTTAGTTTCTGTTCAATGTCATTCTTCTGTTCCAGGCTCCCATCTAGGATACCACAATGTTCATCACATTCCCTTAAGCTCCACTTGATTGTGACTGTTTCTCAGACTTCCCTTGTTTTTGATGACCTTGACAGTTTCAAGGAGTCCAGGTCAGGTATTTTGTGGGACGTTCCTCAGCTGGGGTTTGTCTGATGTTTATCTCACGAGTGAACTAGGGTTACCGGTTTTGAGGAGAAAGACCACAGAGGCAAAGTGTCATATTAAGGGTAGGTGTTATCAATGTGCCTTGTGATTATTTCTTTAAAAAAAATTTTTTTTAAATGTTTTATTTATTTCTGAGAGAGAGAGGGAGCATGAGCAGGGGAGGGTCAGAGAGAGAGGGAGATATAGAATCCGAAGCAGGCTCCAGGCTCTGAGCTAGCTGTCAGCACAGAGCCCGACGCAGGGCTCGAACCCACAAACTGTGAGATCATGACCTGAGCGGAAGTCAGACGTTTAACCAACTGAGCCATCCAGGTGCCCCATTTGTGATTATTTCTTAATCTTGATCACCTAGCTTGAGGTAGGTAAATGTCACCTGGCTGTCAGAAGTTTTTCACTGTAAAGTTTCTCCCCTCTTCCCCCTGCCCCCACTTTCCACACTGTAGTTTTTGGAAGAAAGTCACTATGCATAGCCCACATTTAAGGAGTAGGGAGTTACACTCTACCAGCCTGAAGAATTGCTGCATAAATTATTCATAATTCTTCTGCAGGGAGGATTTGTTTTTCTTATTTATTTATTCAATTATTTCTTTGTATTAGTATATACTCATGTACATCTATGCTATACTTTGGGTTATAATCCAATATTACTTTATTTATATAACACTGCTCAAATTGTCCCAGCTTTGGCCATTGGGAGCTCTTTCAGTTGGCTCCTGGGTCCCTTTGACGTACCCCCATCACTGTGTGGTAGTATTGTTTGTTTTTTGGAATTTCCTTCTTTCTGGCACTACACAATGTTCCAGGCCTATCTATATGTTTCCTTCTCCAGTCCTAGAAGCATCAATTTCTCCAAGGAGCTTTGGTTCCTCTTATTGGAGAATGGTATTAGAAACCAAGGCCTGAGTGGTAGGTGTGCTTATTGCTACTGTCATTGCTTTTATGTGCTCTGACACACGTCTATACATATCTGTATGTAAACATTTGCGTGTATATTAAGTTAAACATTAATTCATACCAGTGTCTCTAACTTGAATCCACTGGCACATGGATCATTCTAGCCCTTTGCCCTTGCATTTGTTATATATTTGTAAAGTTATTTTTAAAATGTAGAAGTTATGTTAGTTGTGAGAGGAAACAAAAAGATGAAAAGATCAGGGACTCCAGGAGCTAAGGTGAATTAAACACCCAAGAACCTGTACTCTACTGTTGATAGCTACGGTTATTCAATACCCACAATAAATGGCCACATAGTAGAGAATGAGCTTGTATCCTGGTTCCACTAGTTACTACTCCACTAGTAACTCAGATTATTGTGGGGAAGTATATAACTTCTCTGTCCCTTAGTTTGTTTGTTTTTTTCTTTTCTCATTAAGGAGGAAAATATAGCACTTTACTTATAGGAGTATGAGAATTAAATGAGTTAACACAAACAGCACATTTAGAACAACGCCTGGCTTAGTGTTTATGAGCTACTATTATTTTTACCCTACGGGGTAAATATATTTTCATTTCTATTTTACAGATGAAAAAAAAGAGGCATGGAGATATTTTAACCCGCTCAAGTTCTCACAGCTAGTAAATTACAGACCCCCCTCTCTCATAATTTGGGCCCTTTCAAGAGTTTCTAAACAACTCTATACTTAGCATGTTTTCTTGTAAAAATGAAGCTATGAAATGCTATTCCATATATCCAAAGGTAAGGCTACCTATAGAAAAAAACTCAAGGATGCTTTGAATAGTCTCAGGGTTAAGGGTGTTGTAACAATCACTAAACTTACCATTTCCCAAATTACCAACACTTTTGTGCAATGAAAGCACTCAGCTAGTGGAGTAGATTGGCCTCTCCATGCTCATGCTGTCACCTTCAGCCAGTTGAGGCAAGGATCATTCCCAAGGAGGGAGTTGGTGGAGGTTAAAAGTTGCCTCTGCCTGATCTATACCTGTCACTGCCTGCTGTAAGAATGCTGCCTTAGTGTAGCTTTGCTATTTCTTACTTTACTATTTCTTTGTTCTACTCAGTATCTACCTCCTTATAAACTCTAGTGACTCTAATTTCTTTATCGCACACAGCCCTGGACGTCAACATTTTTTGACCTTACAGCTTCATTTTGAACCTGGACTCTTCCAGCAGGTAAATTCTGAAGGCGGAAGCAGCCACCTTCCCCTCTCCTTTCCTTATCAATGACTTTACCATAATTCTTCCCTAATAATCTCTCTTAGCATCAATCCTAAGAGTCGAGAGAAATCATAAGCATCTTACGAACTCTTTAGACAAATATTCATTTAATACCTACAATGTCTCAAGCATTTTGCTAGTCACAAGCTACAGTAGTAAGCCAGATATATGTGCTCCTCCTCCTCAGAGAGCCTGCAGACCATCGGAAAATAACAATTGCTCATACGAACTGAGGGCTTACCCCTGTGGGGCGATGTGCTCTTATGAACACTATATTTAAATCTCAGAGAAGTAGCTATTATTAATATCTGCACTTTACAGATGAGGAAACTGAGGGTTGCCCAAAGTCACACAACTGAAATTGGGCAGAACTGAGACACGAATGTAGGTCTGTCTGATGCCACACACTCAACCACACATACATCCTCTCTCTCACACCTATTATGCCGCAGGACCTTGGGGTTCTATTCATGGCTGGAGGGTAGCAGCTCCTCTACAACTCTGCTGCAGTTTCAGCTGAATACTTTGATTTGCAAATATAAAGCAGTCGAAGCACAACCTTAAACAAATTGTGGTAGACAGCTGGGAGAGGACAGCTGCAGACAGAAAAATGTGGCCGGATGCTCTGGGGGAGGGCAAGATGGGTGTGCAGTGAGGCAGCTCCAAGTGGTGACAGGCCAAGGTAAGAGGGACTGCAGATTAAATCACCTAGACCCCAGACCAAGTGGGAGGAGACCTTAGATATTCTGGAATGCACTGTCTTTATCAGGTTAGCAACTACAACTAGATTATAAGTAAATTTTTTTCTTTGCTTGTGTCATTCAAGTGATTATTCAAATACATTTAAAAACCTGTAGTTGTTGTTTTTTCCCCCAATGTAATGGCATAGAAAGACCTCAGGTCTAAGAATCAGGAGGCCTAAATTCTTTTTTTTTTTTTAATTTTTTGTGTGTCTTTATTTTATTCTGAGCGACAGAAACAGAGAGTGAGCGGGGGAGGGGCAGAGAGAGAGGGAGACACAGAATCTGAAGCAGGCTCCAGGTTCTGAGCTGTCAGCACAGAGCCTGACGCGGGGCTCGAACGCACAGACTATGAGATCATGACCTGAGCCGAAGTCGGACGCTTAACCGACTGAGCCACCCAGGCATCCCCTTAAATTCTTATCCAGATATGCACAACTACTTCAGTTGTGTGATCTTTTGCTAGTCCCTTGGCGTCTCTCATTCTGGGTTGACTCCTTTCTAAAACAAGGGAATTGGGCTACTGAGCCTTACTGATTTTTGAAGTTTCAAACTGCTGTAATGCTATGATTTATTGAGCACCTCCATTGTGCTAATACTACGTTAAGCATTTTGAGGTTTAGAAGCAATTAGAAGTCACGTTTGGCTAGTGTGACTACCTCAGAATTTTATTTCATTTTAGTTAAATTGAAATTAAGAAACTATAATGCATTTAGTTACTGAAAACTTTTATGTTTGAAACAACACAGGGATGTGATTTTTCTTTTTTCAACAGTAAATATTGTGCAGTCTAAATACAGTGTTTCCAGTGAAACTTTAGTATCTGAATTGGAATGCGTGGTAAATGTAAAATATATCAGATTTAAGACAACAAAAAAGGATGTAAAATATTTCATTAATAATTTCGTATTGACTACATGTTGAAATGACAACATTTTGGCTATACTGGATTAAGTGAAATATATTATTAAATTAATTTCACCTGTGATTCTTATTTTTTTAATGTGACTACTAGAACATTCGAAATGAAATAGGTGTCCTGCATGATATTTCTTTGGATGGTTTTGAGAGTCTATACTCTATAAACCGTGGTATGGTGGTGGTTTGACTGGCAACCTACATCCTAGTCAGTCACAGGTGCTTTGGAGAAAAGAAGAGTATCCCCCTTTGAGGAAGACATCTGTAGCGTTCTGAGTCATTACTCTTATCAGGAAAGACTTGCGCCAATAACCTTTGCTAACAGGGTTTGTTTTAAGAGAATCAGGGGATGTGAGTGAGGACTCTGCGGTCCCCAATGCTTCCAAAACTGGGATGTGCTGTAGGCACCGTGGATAAAGCACCGTGACTCTCCATCTAAGTACACCCAGCACTCCCCCCTCTGCCTGGACTAGCCTGTGTCCATTCAGCCCAAACACCCCTGTTGGGTGGAGGTTTGAGCCAAGCTCTTTCAGAGGCTGTTACCTCCCGCCCCCGCCCCTGCGTCTGGCTGCCTTTAGCCTGGCCACAATTTTCTAGTTTATTCAGTTGAAGACAGGTAGCAGTGTCTGTTTTGTTCTTTCCACATGGATTAAACTGTAGGATCTTGACACAAAAATAACTGCTAAGGCTTTCTTCAGAAGGAGTGTATGTCAACGGCAGGAGTTTTGAATTTAGGCCTTCTTTGCTGTGTGAAATTCCACCCTCTTCATCTGTAGAGAATAAATGTGGTATCAGGGAGGATGTGTCCAGTCAGTATTCGTTCAGCACGTGGTGACAGACGTGGTGTGACTGGGGAGGGTGATTTTCCCTGGGCACAATGTGGTGAATACTGTGGCATGACTAGAAAGGACCACCGCCTCTGGCACAGACAGTGACTCATCTGCAGTGACTGGAAGGACTCTGTGTTCGTCTGCTGGAGCTGCCGTAACAAATACCTCAGAAGGCATGGCTTAAACAACAGAAGTTTATTTTCTCACAGTTCTGCAGGCAAGAAGTCCAAGATCAAGGTGTCAGCAGGGTTAGTCTCTTCTGAAGTCTCTCCCCTTGGCTTGCGTATGTCTTCTCACCGCGTCCTCACATGGTCAGCCCTCAGGCTGTGTTGTAATGTCTTTTTAAAATTATTTTTTAAATCGAGACATAATTGACACGTAATATTATATTAGTTACGGGTATGCAACATAACGATTTAATATTTTATACATTGCAAAATAATCACACTAAGTCTAGTCAACATCCATCATAGTTAAAAATACATTTTTTCCCTAGTGATGAGAACTTTACGATCTATTTTCTTAGCAGCATTCAAATATGCAGTACAGTATTATTAACTGTAGTTCCCATGCTGTATATTATATCCCTAATGACTTAATTATTTTATAAATGGAAGTTTGTACCCTTTGACTCGCTTCACCCATTTCTCCCATCTCTCTCACCCCTCCCTCATCTCTGGCAACCACCAATCTGTTCTTTATTTATGAGCTTGACTTTTTCTTTCGTTTTGCTTTTAATTCCATATAAGTGAGGTCATATGATATTCATCTTTCTCTGCCTGACTTCTTTCACTTAGCATTTCTTTTACCTTGAGGTCCATCTACGTTGTTGCAAACAGCAAGATTTCATTTCCTTTTATGGTGGAATAATATTACCTTGTATATATACCACAATTTCTTTATCCATTCAGCCACTGATGAACATTTAGGTGTTTCCATATCTTGGCTACTGTAAATAATGCTGCAATGGACATGGGAATGCCTATATCTTTTAGAGTTGATGTTTTTGTTTTCTTTGGATAAATACTCAGAAGTAGAATTACTGGGTCATATAGTAGTTATATTTTAATTTTTCGATGAGCCTCCACACTTCTCCCTAGTGGCTGCACCTATTTACATTCCTATTCACAGTGCACATGAGTACCTTTGCTCCACATCCTCACCAACACTTGTTATTATTAATTTTTTTGTCTTTTTGATAATCACCATTCTGACCGGTAAGAGGTGACATCTCATTGTGGTTTTGATTTGCATTTCCCAGATGATTAATGATGCTGAGCATCCTTTCATGTACCTATTGGTCACCTGTATGACTTCTTTGGGAAAATGTCTATTCAATTCTACTTCCCACTTTAAAATCTGATTTTTTTTTTTTTTTTTTTTTTTTTTTTTTTTTTTTTTTTTTTTTTTTGCTATGAGGTTGTATGAGCTCTTTATATATTTTGAATGTTAGCACCTTGCCAGAAATATGATTTGCAAATATTTTCTCCCATTTCAGTAGGTTGCCTTTTCATTGTGCTGATGGTGTAATCTCTTCACACTTATATAATCTCATTTTGCTTTAATTATCTCATTAAAGATTTTATCTCCAAACACAGTCACCTTCTGAGGTACTGGGGGTTAGGACTTCAACATATGAATTTGGCAGGTACACGGTCAGCCATCTTTGATCAGTATGTGGCATTTGAGGATCAACTTAATGAATTCTGTGGTCAGAGGCAATGACCATTAGGTCACAAGAGGATTTCCTACTCAAGGGAATGAGAGCAAGACATGCACCTTTGACAAGGCTGTGACTGAGTTTAGGTAAATGAGGTTGGATGGAGGGACATATTGACTCCTGAATTTTATTGCAAGGCACAGATGGTACAGACTGCTTCTCTGCACCAGGAATTCCTTGACCACAGTTCCTGAGGCCAAGCAACTTGAATCGAACATCCTTGGCATAATATGCTAAATCCTGGCTGGCAAATCTGACACCAGGAGAAGGGTTAACAATCTATTTAGGGGCATAAGAGAAACACATAGAAGGAGTATAATGTGAGCAACATAAGGCAAAGAGGTGATCAGGCTGGGAGTAGAAAGGGGAAATCAGCAAAGATTTCTAATTTCTGGAGAGGATAGCCTTCATAAAGTTGGAAATTGATGAACAGGTGCTGATGAGGATGATGGGGAAAATCTAGAGCTATGGCAGAGGCTGGAAATGCAAGGTATGCAAAGATCCTCTAGAAGCTGATTGGTGAAAAAGCCTAGGGTTTGTGAATGTAATGAGGGTTGATTTAAAGCAGTGATGGAGGGAGAAAGGTCTGCCTCTAGGTGTGAGGTGATGTGAGACTAGCTTTACTGACAAGAGGAGATGGTAGATTGAGTGTGAGGAGATTATGAGCTGGCGAATGATCAAATGTTAGACTTGACGAGGTCTAGCGTTACACGCACACACACCGAAAATCACCACAATGATGTAGTCCTGTGATTCCTCGAGATAGCTGGTTCCGGTGCTTGTACGAAGACCTCTGGGATACTGCCCCAGTGTTCATAAAAGAAAAGATAGGAACAGTCTCACTGCTCTGTGGACTCTTAGCTGATGTTAGCTGAAAAGTGCATTTCAGCAAGCAGCTTTCAGTTAGTTTACTTGCTTCCATCATAACTGCAGACGTCTTTAGTCAGTTCAACTGTTAACAGGAAACTAGATGGAAGTGAGGAGGCTTAGGGAATAAGTGCATTAAACTGTGATGAGTTAGTTAAGTAACAACAAACAAACTTCATCAAATGATTATGAGGCATTTTATGCATTTATCTTAAGAAAAAATACAGTATGAAGAGCAAACAGATGGCTTGATCAGAATTTGCTTTGCTTACTGGGATAGGGAAAAAACCTCCTCTTTAAATGTCAACTCGGGCCACCTGGCTGGCTCATCGGTTAAATGGCCGACTTTGGCTCAGGTCATGATCTTACGGTTTGTGGGTTCCACCCCTCGTCGGGCTCTGTGTTGACAGCTCAGAGCCTGGAGCCTGCTTTGGATTCTGTGTCTCCCTCTCTCCCCTACCCCGCTCCCACTTCTGTCTCTCAAAAATAAATAAATGTTAAAGAACATTTTTAACGTTGACTGAATGTTACAGCATTGTGAAAGAGAACTATTCCTCTCCCAATAGATTTTCTCAGTAGTCTTCAACAATTCCTGTAAATATACTCTGCACTTCAATGGTATCTTTCAGAGAACGTTCAACCTTTTCATTCTCTTCAAGGGGTAACGGATCCCGAGTAGTTGCTGTGGGCTTCCGTCTTTTCCCTTAGCATCCTATATGCGAAGTCAGCAATTCATCCCAGGGGACTCTCCTTACACTGCTCTAACTTCAGTGGTGGAGCTCAGGCCCCATAAAATCCCAGGCGATGCTGATGCCTGTCAAGTTGTAGCGAACTGGCTCTCCACTTACGGAATGGGTTCAAGTCATAGAAAAGATGAGGAGGAAGGGTTAGAAAACAAGTCTTTGGTAGGCACATCAGTTTGGGAATGACGGAGCAGCTGGGAGTAACTTTATTTCTTCCTCTTCCCAGCCTGCAGATAGTCACGCCTCGTGGGCTGACCACTCTGAAGACAGGTAATGGTGCACCCAGTTAGAGTTACAGCCCTGCGCTCAGCCCTGGCAGTGCCCGCCTCACCCCTCCCTTGCCGCAATTACCCGGGCGCCCCCACCTGCTCCGCAGCTCCGCCCAGCCTCTGGCAGGCCGGGGGCTGGCCACA
>NW_027533010.1:988506-989744 GCF_008692635.1 Crocuta crocuta | reverse complement strand
GAAGACCTCTGGGATACTGCCCCAGTGTTCATAAAAGAAAAGATAGGAACAGTCTCACTGCTCTGTGGACTCTTAGCTGATGTTAGCTGAAAAGTGCATTTCAGCAAGCAGCTTTCAGTTAGTTTACTTGCTTCCATCATAACTGCAGACGTCTTTAGTCAGTTCAACTGTTAACAGGAAACTAGATGGAAGTGAGGAGGCTTAGGGAATAAGTGCATTAAACTGTGATGAGTTAGTTAAGTAACAACAAACAAACTTCATCAAATGATTATGAGGCATTTTATGCATTTATCTTAAGAAAAAATACAGTATGAAGAGCAAACAGATGGCTTGATCAGAATTTGCTTTGCTTACTGGGATAGGGAAAAAACCTCCTCTTTAAATGTCAACTCGGGCCACCTGGCTGGCTCATCGGTTAAATGGCCGACTTTGGCTCAGGTCATGATCTTACGGTTTGTGGGTTCCACCCCTCGTCGGGCTCTGTGTTGACAGCTCAGAGCCTGGAGCCTGCTTTGGATTCTGTGTCTCCCTCTCTCCCCTACCCCGCTCCCACTTCTGTCTCTCAAAAATAAATAAATGTTAAAGAACATTTTTAACGTTGACTGAATGTTACAGCATTGTGAAAGAGAACTATTCCTCTCCCAATAGATTTTCTCAGTAGTCTTCAACAATTCCTGTAAATATACTCTGCAATTCAATGGTATCTTTCAGAGAACGTTCAACCTTTTCATTCTCTTCAAGGGGTAACGGATCCCGAGTAGTTGCTGTGGGCTTCCGTCTTTTCCCTTAGCATCCTATATGCGAAGTCAGCAATTCATCCCAGGGGACTCTCCTTACACTGCTCTAACTTCAGTGGTGGAGCTCAGGCCCCATAAAATCCCAGGCGATGCTGATGCCTGTCAAGTTGTAGCGAACTGGCTCTCCACTTACGGAATGGGTTCAAGTCATAGAAAAGATGAGGAGGAAGGGTTAGAAAACAAGTCTTTGGTAGGCACATCAGTTTGGGAATGACGGAGCAGCTGGGAGTAACTTTATTTCTTCCTCTTCCCAGCCTGCAGATAGTCACGCCTCGTGGGCTGACCACTCTGAAGACAGGTAATGGTGCACCCAGTTAGAGTTACAGCCCTGCGCTCAGCCCTGGCAGTGCCCGCCTCACCCCTCCCTTGCCGCAATTACCCGGGCGCCCCCACCTGCTCCGCAGCTCCGCCCAGCCTCTGGCAGGCCGGGGGCTGGCCACA
>NW_027533010.1:916384-988460 GCF_008692635.1 Crocuta crocuta | reverse complement strand
CACGTGACAGCCCCGCCCTCCGCGCGCACTCGGATTGGCTCTCCCGCCCGAGGGGGTGGGTCCTAGCATACAGCCCTGCCCCGCAACGCGGCTGCAGTTTTCAAACCTCAACTGTAATCTCCGGTCACCGTCTCCGCTGCCGTCGCCGGGAGCCACCTCACCGGGGAACAGGTCACTACTGTTGGCCGTTGTCCAGAAGAGGAAAAGTGGGTCCTGCTACGTTCGGAGCTACCTGGCGCCTCACTGGGCTACAGCTGGAGAACGAGTCCTGTGGTGGCCACCGGCGTGTGGCGGGACGGGAGCCNACCTGCCGTGTCCCGAGCGGTCAGCGTCTTCCGATTCGCGCGACCACAGTTCTGCCGCGACTAGTGGGTAGGTTCGGGGCTCCGATTCTGAACCCCTGAACCCGCCCCTTTTACCCCGGACACGGAGACCCCGAAAGTGGGAGGGGTCCCGAAGAGGGATAGTGTCAGGCAGTGTGGGCGGGTTCAGGGTCTCGTCAGAACCGCGACCGTCAGCGGGGCGGAGGTGGGCTCGGACTCTGCGTCCCCTCAGGTGGCCCGACTGCCCGGGGCCCGTCTCTGCCCTCCGAGCAGAGTCCGGCTTCGCTGCCCCGCTCGGGGTCGGACGAGGGCGCCCGGTGGTCCTCCCAGCCCCCCACCCAGCGTGTCTGTGCGTGTGCGCGCCGTCGCCCGGGCCAGCTGAGCTCCTCCGGGTCGCGTCCCGCGGGGGCTCCCTTGCGCGACCCGCTACCTCGCGCCCCTTCCACGTCGCGTCGATGCGGTCTTTCCTGGCCCTCCCGAGTTCACGGCTGTGTTGTGGGCACAGGACGTGTTCACCTCTGGGCTGCTGGACGCGTCCTGCTCACAGCCGCCTTTCGTCTCGGGGAAGTTTTGTGCTCCTCTTGTGGGGCATTTTCGGTTACTGCTTGTGAACATTGTCTTAGAGTCACTGCCTAGAGCGGACAGATTGCAGTTGTTGCAGTCTGTCCAGCGATCTGATTTTATTTGGATGCCGCGTAAATCACTTAAGTGTACGCGAGTCACCCTCCAACTATACAACTACGTCATGGCTCCAGTATGGAAGTTGACCCAGCTCTTGCTTTTATTGTGTAGGGAAAAGCGCTTCATTTGAATTCCCTTAAAGGGATTAGTGGAGACAGAGTTGAAAGAGACTTTATGGCAGCTGGTAGCTGATATTGGTTCTTTTCTTCCTCGGTCTGTGAAGGGACTAAGACTCTGAGGCAAAGTTGCAAATTAAAACTTAAAAAAAACAAACAAACATTTAAAAAACCCAACCAGGTACTGATCAAATGTCAATACTGTTAGGTGTGTGTATCACGTTCTCTGTTTTGCCAACGCAATGTTTACCTCTGGTACGGGTTGGGGGGGTGGGGTGCTGGAGCTTGCCGAGGTGTCTGATACGGCGTGGCCCCTTTAAGTTCTCGTCTTTGCCAGTGTGAGCGCTGAGACAGCGTGGTCTGCAGGGATGGTTGGGCCAGTGGTGGCCTCTGTGTGTGCCCTGGCAGTAAAGCCCACGAGCACAGTCTTATTAAAGGAAAATATAATAAACCTATTTTCTCATGGCTGCACTCTTTTATAGTTTTATAGTGAACTGCCCAGAAATAGTTTGTAACAAATTCGGAAGTGTTTGTTGTATAAAGTATGAAGCCACTTACCCATACAACTTTGTATTTTTGAAAAACTTGGTCCATAGAAGCATTGCTCTAATTTAAGACCTCTCTTCTTCCCCCTTTATCCTTCTGTGAGATGTTTCATTTTTTAAAAAAAAGTTTTCTAATATTCTCATAAGTGGAATTAATAGCTGCTTTATTTTTGAGATGCATAATTTACAGTTTAGATCATCCTCTAAGTTATTGATCTCAAATTGAAGTGTGAAATATATTTACACGGCAGTATATTTAAGTTTTAAAAGTAAAACTTGTATAATGATTTGAAAGTCTTTCTTTTTTGTGTGTGGACAGAGTGGTGGTAGGTAGTCGCTTTTGGGCTCTGCATAGTGAATTACAGTTTAAGATCAGTTTTTAGGAGAGTCAAGTCTGGACTAATTGGTCACCATGTCGGCACATTAATTACAAATCTGAAGAAGATAAAGAAGTTTTATGACCTGTTTCTAATCAAACAATTTTATTTTTAAGTTTGCATTTGGCAGTGCTTTACTGGTGTTAAGTAAACATTTAAACTTTTTTTTTAAAGCTTTGTTTTGAAGCTGTTCGATAATTATGAGAGAATATCCTTATCAAAAGTTTCCTGTTATACTCAAGAGACCCAATTAAAAACCCATGAATTAGGGAAATCAATTGCTAACACTATCACTAAATCCTAAAATTGCCTATTTCCCGTATATAAAATTGGCAGCCAAGAATAGTGCTCCTAGATTGACTGCCTTTAAAAGATTTTGATTGATTTCTTGTGTTTTTTTAAGAATTCTTTTGCATTCTCTGACTATTGATTGTGTCAGTAACATTAACAGTCATTTATATACTTCCTTTCCACTTGGAAAAACTTTAATGTTTTAGTTGCTGTAGTCTTCTACAATAGTGATGACAGAATTCAAGGATTTTATTTTTAAGTAGCTTATATTCTCTGATAGACTAATATCAAAGGAAATTTCTTTGAATATTTCAATTAATATATGTACTTACAAATTAAGTCACAAAAAATAAAGTTACATATTTTTGTCTAAATAGGTTGTGACATAATTTTCATGACATACTTTGTTAAACTTTTAAAAATTTCTTTTTTTCCAATAACATTTAACCTTGAACTTGAATGCCACTTTAAACATCTAATCAGTTTCTTTCAATGTTTGTGGTGTATTTTGGTGCATCCCTGACCCTTTGCAACTTCTTCACCAAAAGAGGGCATAGTTCTACTTTAAGCATTTAAAATTTTGATATTAACAGTGAGATGGTAGTTTAATCTTTAATCCTTAAAGGATCATATTCCATTTTGTATTGTAAAGATTACTGAACAAACAGTACTTCAGTGGTGTGGTATGTAAATAGTACTTTATTTTGCAATAGAAACTTAATTTTCCATTTGATGAATGACAAGCCCTGTGTGTTTCTTGGTCCGCTATATTTCTGTTTTTCAGCATCTTCCTGTCCTGTTTAATTTTCCTTCCGAAGGTAGAAGAGATGGCTCCGGGCTTTACTGTCATGGCACACAATCAGGCCTGGGGTCGTTACCTGGAACTTCAGCCCTTGGGTAGTATGTACTAGACTGGCTGGGCTAGAGTCAGTTAGCTGGCTTCCTTTTGTGATTTACGAAGGACTAAATTCCTGACTTATGCTTCCTATTCAATCTTTAAAAGCAAAAAAAAAAAACACAAAACCTACTATTAGAATATAGTTAGTAAGGGGCGCCTGGGTGGCTTAGTCGGTTAAGCGTCCGACTTCCGCTCAGGTCATGATCTCGCGGTTCGTGGGTTCAAGCCCCGCGTCGGCCTCTGTGCTGACTGCCAGCTCAGAGCCTGGAGCCTGTTTCAGTCTGTGACTCCCTCTCTCTCTGACCCTCCCCTGCTCACGCTGTCTCTCTCTCTCTCCTAGATATAAATAAAACATTAAAAAAATTAAAAAAAAAGAATACAGTTAGTAAAAGGAATATAGGCTCTTCCTTGAAATTAAAAATCCTCTTCATCCCTATCCCTACACCAATACCTTTACTTCTAATCAATGGAGTCTTCTGCCATCCTAGCAGAGCATTCTTTCTTTATTTTGATGGATGCTAGATAAATAACTCTCTAGTTCTCTAGTTCCTCTGTTTCCTAGGAAAAACTTGGTAGCTATTAATTGCTGACATAGAAGGGAGTTGTTTCCCTGTAATCTTGTGCCTTGCATTGTTTCCAGCTGCCTTTTGAATTTACTTAACAATGATGTAGATTTGTCAGTCCTTACCAGGACAAATTTCTGAATTTCCTGAATGAGGTACCTTTTAAAATATTGATATTCTTAGCTGAAGTAGGTATTCACATAAAAGAGGTGGTCACTTAGTCTGTAAAGACAAAATAAATTGTTGGTATTACATTACATTATATGATAAAATAATTTTGTCCCTTTTTCTAAGCTTTATAGCTATGCTGCTTAGAATTGAAATTCTCTAATAGCAGTTTAGAATATTCCTTATTTTATTTAACCAAATATTGATTAAACAGAGACTAAGCTGCTTGAAGCTCCAATGCTGTAATTTCAAGATGCATCTCAAGCTCTGTTAAACCCCTGAAGATCCAAGATGCACCTAAAAATTCTTGTTGCTGTATTTCATAATTCCCATAATTCAGTTCATCAAACATTAAAAAAACGACTGTCTGGTGCCAGACACCATGATGGGAGTTTAGACACAAAAGTAAATGTTGCCCTGTAGTATTCCATGGTATAGGTAAACCACATCTTCTTGATCCATTCATCTGTTGATGGAAATCTGGCCATGTGTAGCAACATGGATGGACCTTGAGGGTGTTATGCTGAGCGAAATAAGTCAGGCAGAGAAGGACAAATATCATATGTGTGCACCTATAGGAGGATTAGGAGGAACTTGACGGAGGAACAAGGGGGAGAAGGGTGGAAATGGTGGGGGAAAGGGAGAGAGGCAAACCATGAGAGACTCTTGAAATGCTGACAAAAACTGAGGACTGATGGATGTGGGGGGGAGGGGGGATGGGCATGGAGGAGGACACTTGTGGGGATGAGCACTGAGTGTTATGTGGAAACTAATTTGACAATAAACTATTTGTAAAAAAATTAAAAAAAAAATTTAAAAAAAAGAAAAGAAAAAAAAAAAAAAGTAAATGTTGCCCTGCAGCCTAACATGTTACTTGTTGAAGAGGTCTGTCCAGGGTCCTCCTGGTTCTGAAATGCAAAGTTCAGGCATTTAGACCAACCTGTGGGTTTTAGGCAGAGCTTCCTGGGGGAGGTGACATTCTATGTTGAGATATGAAGGGTGCGTGAGAAGACTTAGCCATTTAAGGAGAAGTATAAAGAATGTTTCAGAGATGTCGAGGCAAAAAAATGAGTGTGGCAGGAAATGAAACTGGTGTGTACCTGGCCTCAAAAGGCTTTTGCCTGTCATGCAGGAAGGGCTTTAGCTTATAGGTACTGGGTAGCTAATGAAGGGATCAAAGCAGACGATTGGATTCTCTAGATGTTTTCATTTATTGTATGTTATATACTTTGTAAAACATTTTATCAATAACCTTGAAATGAATATTGTGATGAATGTTTTTAAAAACAGAACTGTTTATAGGTTTTATAGAGACTGTTGTTTGTTTTACTTCTAATCACATCACATTGCTGTCTCTTTTCAAGTAAGTTAAGGCCCAGACCAAACCTAACATTTCCTCTGTTACTTCCTTCACTGATCCATATCTGAATTCTTATTGTACTTATTGTAATGGGCATTAATGAAAGAAAAATCTTTGAAAATAAGTTTGAGGTACTGTATAATTAGAAGGTTAATTTTATCTTGCTTCTCTTACCCTCTTACTGTTTCTAGGGCCTGATTGTGTCCCCGTGCACACTTACACTCACAGTTACCTACTAAGTCCTGTAAGATTTTTTTTTATTAGTGTAGCCTAATAAAGTGTTATGAAATGAATTTCAAATAGATTGGGACTTATTGGCAGTGTACAATTAGCTATGTGAATTGTGGTAGAAAATAAGAAAAGGTCTAGGGTTGTTGGACTTAAAGAGAAATTGGTGGGAAAGCACTGAGAGACAAAGCACGGACTGATAACCTTCAGGTACCCAAGGATTAAATCGTACATGATGAGCAACCACATGTTTGTGGAGGGTTTAGACAAAGGTAACATTCATGCTCCATTATATGTAAAATTAGCCAAAGGAGAAGAAATGGAAAAATATCTAGGCTGTGGCAACTGGTTCAAGAGCAGTAAATGGAAGGAAAATATAGGGTGCTGTGTGTCTGCCAGCAGTCTGTAATATATTAGCAATAAGTAGGTAAATGTCAGGTTCTGTCTTCAGAAGTGTGCTTGCTTTTTTTTTCTGAGACATAGCTGTGTTCAGAGCTAGACTGAAATGTATCACAATTCAAAAAAAGATTTTTGTATTAACATGTATTTAAAAGAACCACTGATTGCCCAGTGCTGTTTTTAGCTACATTGATAGTCTTAAAAATGCCTGTGGGTACATTCAGCATTATGAATGTGAGGGAAGGAAATTTTGTTAGGGTAAAAAAATTAAACACAAGGCAATGTCCAGTATTAGGAAATATTATTAAGTAGTTCAATTAATAAGGCCCTACTTATATTATCATAATCCATAGCAATCCTTTTTTAAAAAGGTCACCTCTTTTCCCTTCTAACATAACTAAATAATAGATACAACAAAATTTAGTATTTATCTGTATATTTGGATCACATTTTGGATTTTGGGTGGGAGGGGGACCCAGGATAAGCCTAGATTTTCACAAGTGATACTCATAATAAAGGTGTGTGTTTTAAGGTTACAAATTGTTATTCATTATATAGAAGTGTAACTATGACATTAATTCAGAATTTGTTAAATTGTCTTTTCTCTCCAGTATTAAACAAGGCATTAATTCTTATTTAGTGTTTACCCTGAATGCTCATATGGTCTCTGCGTAAGAGCTGACATATTATTTGGATAGTGAACACCATCTGCTCTGTATAAATGCTGAGAAAATGCTGAGGCCTTAAAAAAATTGAGCAATAATGGCTTTTGAACCTACAGCCAAGTAAACCCTTAATGTGTGAAGAGATAGATTTTGCTGTTGCAAGTGGGTAAGTTGCTACATTTAGTGTCTGGTCATGTATATTCACAGCAATAGTTTTTACCCAAAGGCATTTACTAATTTTTTTTAAATGTTTTATTTATTTCTGAGAGAGAGAGAGAAAGAGAGAGAGACAGCGTGAGCAGGGGAGGGTCAGAGAGAGAGGGAGATACAGAATCTGAAGCAGGCTCCCGACTCTGAGCTAGCTGTCAACACAGAGCCTGATGAGGGGCTTGAACCCACAAACCGTGAAATCATGACTTGAGCCGATGTCAGACGCTTAACGGACTGAGCCACCCAGGAGCCCCTCTAATTTCTGCCTCTTATTAAAGTAGTACCTGCTTAGTGTAGATATTTTCAAAACAGGAAAAGTATAAAAACTGCCATGATCCCACCACCCAAAGATAGTTACTGGTAACATTTTGCCCTAGTTTTCCAATCTTTTCTTTCCTTTTATATTTTTGCCACAAAATTATCATACTGTATACACTTTCTGTGTCTTCCTTTTTTAACTTAATATTTTATGAGATAAAAATATTCTTTAAAAGCATGGTTTTTGAGGATATAGTATCTTAGTTTTAGGTATATTTAATCATTTGTTGGGCTCATTCAATCAATAAGTTTGGGGTTTTTTTCATTATTATAAATTATACTTCATTGAACATAAATCTTTGAATACATCTAAGACCCATATTGACTCTGGAAACTTGAGAGCAGAAAATACTTACTCATAAAATTATTTCTGCTAGAGTTCTTATGAATAGATCACTTTGTAGCAGATATATTATAGCATGAGATAAACATCTTAGATTCTAGAATCTAGATGAGGTGAACTTCTCAGAATCAAGAACCTGTACTCTGTCTCTGTGATTGAATTTGACATGTTCTTGTTCTTGTATTTCCCAAGGCCTGATTGATGGACACTGTTGGGAATTTAGGCCAATTTGTATACATGATATAGGTATATCCTTTCTTTCTGTATGTATATATGTATAATATAAATATGATCATAAGCGGGCATATTCATAGACTTAGAAATTTAGAAAAAAAATGGTAAAAGCCCAAAGATGACCTGAAAAAAATTAGATTGAGCATAGAAATTGGTAACCATATTGATTTTTGTTAGAGGACTGTATGGCCAATGTAACTGAGTGCCATCAGAACTAAGCAAAGACATAAATAGTTTATCAAGACATAGTAAAAAAAAAGAATTTTAAGAGCTGAGTGTGAGCTAACTTGGGGTGAGAAATTTGAATATGGAAACAGTACAACTACTCAACAGTAGCCAGGGACTGTGTAGAGAGTATCTTTAGGTAGAATATTAACGATATTTACTTACTGAACAATCATGATGTACTCTCATGACTAGCACTGTACCAGTGTCCTTCTACATGAGTTCATCATATTTTAATTTTAATCTTTAGAGTTATTTGGGTTCTGAGAGTTCTATTATAATCCATACTTTAGAAGAAGCAGAATTCAAGCTTTCTTCACTGGTAATCAGAGAAATGCAGAGTAATTCACAAGATTCCATTTCCTTTCATCACACTAGAATAGCCAAATTTAAAGGCCTGAATGGAACAAATGTTAGCAAGAAAATGATAAGGTCTCCCACCTAGTGATAGTGGGGATGTAAACTGGGCATCTAAAAAAGGGACCAACTTCAACTGTGTCAGTGATGTCATATTTATTTTTAATTTAAATGAAATACAGCAAAGCAATAAGATTGAAAAAGTGTTATATTTGTATCCCTTCTTATACATTTGGAAATATTTCTCCCTTCCCTTTCCCTTCCCTTCCCTTCCCNNNCCTCCCCTCCCCTTCCCTCTTCTCTTCTCTTCTCTTCTCTTCTCTTCTCTTCTCTTCTCTTCTCTTCTCTTCTCTTCTCTTCTCTTCTCTTCTCTTCTCTTTTAAGTAGCTATATTTGTTTCCCACACTGCCATAACAAAGTACTGCGGACTGGGTGACGTTAACAGCAGAAATGTATTCTCCCAAAATTTTGGAGAGCAGAAATTTGAGATCACGGTGTTGACATTGTTGGCTTCTTCTTAGGTCTTTTTCTATGGCTTGTTGATGTCCTTTTCCTCCCTGTGTTTTCATGTGGTTTTTCCCTCTATTTCTGTGGCCTAATCTCTTTTTATAAGGACACCAGCCCTGCTGGATTTGGGTCCCCCTAATGACCTCATTTTTAACTTCATTACCTCATTACCTCATTAAAGGCTCTGACTCCAAATACATTCACCTTCTCAGGTGCTGGGGGCTAGGACATCAGCATGTTGATTTAGAGGGGAGGGACACAATTGGCTCATAACAGTAGTGAAGTTAAATAATTTAGATAAGATCTCATAGCTGGTATGATGGATAAATTGGATTCCGACCCAGATGTGATTGAGACCAAATGTTATCTTCAGAATGCTGGGCTGCTACCCTTAGACTACTAGAGATGTACACCAAAACTAATTAAACTTTGTTTCTGCAAAGACCAACAAATTTAGAGAAAAAAATTGCTAACTTAAAAACAAAACCACTAAAATATAGAAACTGAAAACACTGAACTCTTATCACACTGCTTATTAAATTGAATATAGTTGGCATTTGAATTTAGGAAGATAAACAACAGTACATGTCAAGTAGGAAATAGAGGAAAAATGTGGTAGAGAAAGAACAAAAGCCGTAGGGTGTTATTGAAAGAGGGTACTAGAAGAATAATACTGACCTTTTTTTTTTTTTTAGTAAACATAGCAGGATTTTTTTTTATATACTTTGTAAAATATATAGTCTGCAATTATATGAATTCAATTCATATGGGATAGTAGTTTTGTTAAAACTGAATATATGTAAATATCACAGAATTGAAGATAAATATGGGTTCAAGATACAGAACTGTAGAATAAGGCTTTATATATGGTCACTCATCTAACAAAATTACAGAGCTCAGTTCTACCAAAAGAAAAAATTCTTAAGACCTACCTATGAAAGTTTGAATTTAATATTGAAATGTAGGTAGTCTGTGAAACAAGTTTTGCTGCTTGTAGTCATTCAGAAGTCAGTAACAAAACTCACAAAATGTGAATTCACTACCAAAATTGTTTGGCCATGAGAAATTATATTTAAAATGAGTAGTCATTACCCTGCTGTGTTAAAATCTTGTTATGTGAAGGTGTAACTTTAGAGAATAACAGTTTAAAAATGAAATTGAATAATTGCTTATATTAAAATTTTATTATAACTATTTTCTAATTTGAGAGATTTGAGGTTTTTTATAGTAGTTTTATTCTGAAATAAAGTCAGTAACTTTGTTCAAGTACCATAGGGATGATACCAGTTTATGAGTGTGCTTTTTGTTTTCCTTCCTTCTGGGTAGAATGTGCTGCTTAAAATCTTTCTTTTCTTTTTTTGGTAGGGGGAAGGGTTATAACTTACAACTATATTTGGAGCTATAAAGTGTAAAGTACATCCTGTCTATCCGTGATAACATCTTTTTTTTTTTTCAATTGCGTTTAAGTTATATCCTGTACATTCTCTTTTTTAAATAGGTAAAAATAAGTGACTAAAGAAGCATATCTGGGAGTCATCTGACATGTCGAGGAGAAGATTTGATTGTCGAAGTATTTCAGGATTGTTAACTACAACTCCTCAAACTCCAATGAGAATGGAAAACTTTAATAATTTTTATACACTTACATCTAAAGAGCTGGGAAGGTAAGGAAATTGTATGATGTGTATGCTGTTTAAATTCACATATTGAATTTCTGGGTTTATAGTTCTATAAAATTCATTTCATCATTTTAAGAAATGATTAGAATTCTAGAAAGTCATCATCTTTGCTATTATTATACAGAATCTAGTTTTAACTGACTTGGAAATCAAATCTGTAGAGAGTTAGTGAGCTTTTATGATATATTTCACCTAGCTTCAGAACCCTTAATAGGAGGTCAGTTTCTTAATTTGAGGCTGTGTGTGGCAACAGGTAGCTTAGCATAGAGGACTTCCAAGTCCAAATGCAGGCTCTGCCATTTCCAAACTGTGTGACCTCAATTAAATCTCTGTTCCTTTTAGTGCTATAGTTTCCTCATCTGAGAAGTGGGGATGAAGATAATTATATCTGTCTTCCATGGTTGTTATGAGGATTAAATTAGTTAATATTTGTAAAGTAGTAGAATGTTATCAATTTTTGTTAAAAAATTTTAAATTCCTAGGATATTTTGCTGGACTAAAAAAATAAATAAGGAGGGACTCCTCTTTTTTCCTCAGTTAAACAAAAAGAATTAACTACTATTTGATGGTATAATTCTGTATGATGAAAAATGCATATTCTGTAAGTTTAAAACCCTATGCTTACACTAACACTAATCTGTTTTGGCCTGATGAGAGTGTAAATTCCTTAAGGCCAAGGGGCAACCTGAGATTCTGAGATTTAGTTTTACCATTTTAATATACATGGAAGTTGGAAAAATAGACTAAGATATTTATGTTATGTGTTCAGCATCTCTGAACTTTAAATTCAAGACATTTAACATAGTTGAAAGGTGGTGATCAGTTTCTATCTTTTGTTTGATTTTAGTTCTGGAGATAAATGTTTTGCTTATCTTAAAATGGTTTACCAAGTCCATGTTTGTATTGATAGACCTATAGTAAGATAGTATGATTGATTTTTATCTTCGAAAATCTCAGTGTGAAAACAAAAGTTGACTGAACCATGAAAAGTAATTCTGTTCTTGGTGATCTTTTATAGGAAGGATAACAAGTCCTAGCCTTGTCAGTTTTTGGATGCAGTCTTTCTTTTGCAAAAATAAGGATGATAATATCTACTTCATTAGACTAAGAACTAAATGTGAAAGCATTTTTCATAATTCCTGGCATATTTATTTATTTAATTTTATGTGTACAGCATCTGGGGGTTTTAATGATGTACTGAAAGATACAGTCTTTTTTTTTTGGATCTTTTATTTATTATTATTATTATTATTATTTTTTACAGATAGTTTACTGTCAAGTTGGTTTCCATATAACACCTGGTGCTCATCCCCACAAGTGCCCTCCTCCATGCCCATCTCCCTCCTCCCCCCCTACACCCATGAGTCCTCAGTTTGTTCTCAGCATTCAAGAGTCTCTCATGGTTTGCCTTTCTCCCTTTCCGCCACCATTTCTCCCCTTCCTCTCCCCCATGGTCCTCCATTAAGTTCCTCTCAATCCTCCTACACTGTTGGTGGGAATGTAAACTGGTACAGCCTCTCTGGAAAACAGTGTAGAGGTTCCTCAAAAAATTAACAATAGAACTCCCCTATGACCCAGCAGTAGCACTGCTAGGAATTTACCCAAGAGATACAGAAATGCTGATGCATAGGAGCACATGTACCCCAATGTTCATAGCAGCACTCTCAACAATAGCTAAAACATGGAAGAGCCTAAGTGTCCATCAATGGATGAATGGATCAAGAAGATGTGGTTTATCTATACCATGGAATACTACATGGCAATGAGAAACAATGAAATCTGGCCATGTGTAGCAACATGGATGGACCTTGAGGGTGTTATGCTGAGCGAAATAAGTCAGGCAGAAAAGGACAAATATCATATGTTTGAAAGATACAGTCTTAAAAACCTTTCAGAATGTTTCTAGGAGGGGGGGCACCTGGGTGGCTCAGTCGGCTGAGTGTCTGACTTCAGCTCAGATCATGATCTTGCTGTTCATGTGTTTGAGTGCAGCGTTAGGCTCTATGCTCACAGCTCAGAGCCTGGAGCCTGCTTCGAATTCTGTGTCTCCCCCTCTCTCTCTCTCCCTCTCTTCCCGACTCATGCTCTGTCTGTCTCTCTCTCTCTCTCCAAAATAAATAAACATTGTGAAAAAAAGAATGTTTCTAGGAAATTGTTTAGTTCTAAGTCTGTAATTATTTCTCTTTGCTTTATAACAGGAAGGAGTAAGTTTTGCTTTTAGTTGCCTGTATCTCACACCCGATAGGGATAGAACTTTGCACTGGGAGGACTTTGGTGGTCAGTGGTGGTCTGACAATTCTTTATGCAGCAGTCTTTCCTATAATTTTCCTGACAAGCTGTTTATCTAGCCTCGATTTGAATGCTGCAGTGATGGGGAACTCATTACCTCAGACAATATCTGTTCCATTTTGTGGTTGTGTCTTGGGCACAGAAGGTTCTCTTTTTTACTCTGCTAACATTTACCCAATAGATGTGGCTCTTGTTTTGTAGCTGCATGTAATGTCCATGTAAAACTTTTTCAGAGATTTGAATATGGCCAAACACTGCCAGCTTCCTTAAATGCTCATCTTATGACCTAATTTCCAGACAGTCTTCCTTGATCTAGTTACCTTCTTCTGGACTCCTTGTAGTTTTCATTGTCAGTCTTAAAATGAGGAGGTTTAGAGTGTACACAGTTTTGTCAATATCTTAACATCTAGAATGCTGTAAAGGTTTATTGAGATAGCTAAGATTCCATTAGGGGTTGTCTTCCTTTTTTTTCAACAGCCATGTCAAATATATATGTCTTATAGAATCATGTAGTATATTAGCAAAAAACAGATTAAGTTGGAAGTCAGTTGACCTGTATTTACTCTGGATCTAAAGTTGTGTGATATACTTAGTTGTGTGATTTCCTTTTCGTTAAGATGAGAGGGTGGACTATATATCTCCAAGTTTCCTTCTATTGCAGAAATGTTTGGCAACTGCTTTGAGCAGGTAACTGAATATGAAAAGCTTTGAGTAGTACACACAACAAAGGGTATTCTTTTCCATTTTTCTAAGTTATATTTTGATTAGTAACTGTACATACATTTATTAAATTAACTGCAAAATAAGGGATATTAGGGGGAGTTAGAAAGTCTATAAAATATTTTTCCTTTGAGAGTTTTGTAGAACATAAACTTTGGGGAGGACAATATTAATAATTAAATTGTTTTATAAATGAGGTACTATCATAAATAACAAGCATACATTTGAGTCGGGTGTATTTTTAACATTCTAGAGCAAAAACTCAGACTCTGATTAAAACAAACTCAGATTGCTAATGTCCCATCTTCTAATATCTTTATGAAAGAGACCTAACATTTTTCTTTGAATTGATATGGGCTAATGAGTCACATGGTAAATTCTGATATTTCTTTTTTCATTTAAAAAAATTTTTATGTTTATTTTATTTTTGAAAGAGAAAGAGTGGGGAAGGGCAGAGAGAGAGGGAGACACAGAATCCGAAGCAGGCTCCAAGCTCTGAGCTGTCAGAAGCAAAGAGCCCGACCTGGGGCCCACGAACCGTGAGATCATGACCTGAGTCGAAGCAGGAGCCTTACCTAACTGAGCCACCCAGGCACCCTTTGATACTTCTAATTAGTAAAACTTGATTAGTTGGAAATCATGAATCTCTGTCAGTAACTTGCTTTAAGTTCTAATACTGCTACGAATTTTAATATCCTCTACACACAATACATGCAATATCCTAATGCACAATGAAAATTAAGATGAAAATATTGATTTTCTTGAGGCTTTATGTTTTGAACTCTGTGAACATAATTCTAGCATGTGATGAACTACAAAAGTCTTTGTAAATCAAGTTGATCTTTTTAAATCAACTGTTTTTTAAATTAATTTTAAGATGTTAGTGTTTAAGAATTCATTTTCCTTTAGCAGACTAAAAGAAAATATATAAAAATTAACAGTTCATTTTAGACTGTTCTCAAAAAACTCTGCATTGTTCCTGTTTTTTAATATGTTGGGTATGTTTTTTTCCACCCCTCCCCCAACTGAGGCAAGGTTTCTTAGGACTTCTTGTGGTTTAGAAGGGTGAGGCAGATGCAGAAATAAACGTCAGCTTCCTTTGTGGCTTACCCTCCCCCCTCCTTTCACATTTCATTGTCTATTCTAGAATACAGAAGGGTAACTAGACCTTTTCAACTGCTGGGAAATCTAGTCAGCCTTGCCTTTTTAGGGTATGAATTAAGTATTATTTGTTAAGGGTTTTTAATTTTTTTAAATATTTCTGTTAAGTTTGATATAGGAAAATTATGTGCAAAAGATTATTTTTGTTACTTCTAAACCACAAATAGCATTTTAGAATAGGAAATACTCTTTCCTTTGTAAGTCATCTGGTAATTATGGTAAGAATATTTACCTTCTTTAAGAGCATATAAATGAATGTATGTAAAATGTTACTGGAATCTCAAATAAGCTTTAAAAAATATAAATGCTTTACGTACAGGATATAAAATACGGTAGCACAGTATGTGGTATTGTAGTAGGTGCATAACTCTTGCATTCATTCAACAGATATTTCAGTTCCTATTATGTGTTAGCCAAGTGTACAGCTCATAACAACTGTGGTAATTCGGACAGGCAGGGTCTCTGCCCACACGAGGCTTTTGCTTAGCGGTAAGCACTGACAGGTAAATAATTACCCATATCATTTGGTCACCTTTGTACTGGATTTGTTTAAGAAAGCCTTGTAAGAATACATGAAACAATTAGATTAAAAAGTGTTACTAGTTAATTTTGCTCTTTGTTCCTGAGAAAATTCTGGCTTGTATATGTAGTTACAAAATTAAAGCAGAATTTAATTGTCACAGTTGGTAGTATGAACTATTTTTTTTTTCAGTTGGACAATTTTCTTGGTTATCTAGTTTCTGTTTACTTAGTTTTACAAGGTGAATTTCTGTATAAAACTCGAAATTTCCTTTCTGTTTTAGACACATTTTCACTTCTAAATCTAAGTGAGAATTGGCAGCAGTGAGTTGCACTTCTTAAAAAAATTATCTTAAAGGGAGGAATTGTTTTGTAGTGATTAGAAGAGAAAGCTAGGAATTCATATTCCATAGTTTAATTCTTGGCACTCCAGTTCCATATGTGACCTTTTGTGAGTCATTTAATCTTAGTTTGACTTGATTTATCCAGTATAAAATCTGTAAATATGGGTGGTTTGAATACAAAGTAAAGACCGATGACCTTTTTGTGTGCTCATTGAAATGCATTGATTGGTACTGCTTTTGCATACATTGAAAAATGCCTTAGTTTAAATTAAACATGACAATCTTAAATAAAGGTTCTTTTCAATAATCAGGCTTGTGTATGCAAATTTATTGAGTTGATATATGTTTTGATAAATGTAGATTTAAATTATAGCTTGGTCACCTTTTTTTTTTTTTTTTTTGACATTTGAGAAAACTATTTCAGCTTGGTTTCCCATTCTTTTCACTGGCACCAATTTTGAAGAAATTTGAGGAATAAAGAGTAGGAATCTTTGTCATCCTGACCCTTGAGAATAGCAAGTAAAATAACAATCAAGCCATTTATTTTATCCCCCCCCCCACCTACAACCCAACCCCAAATCCCAGGTTTTCCTTGCTAAAGCGCACCTGACATGCTGTGTTAGAAATCAAATTGGAGAAAGGAGTTAGGGAACAAAAGGTCTTCTCTGAGACCCTTTATTTACACTTCATTTGTTAGTTTGAGCCTTAGGATACAGGTTCTTAATTTTGGATCCCCTGGACTCAGGTTTAGAAGGTTGACAGATGGGCTTTGAAATCTGAAAACCCTCTGGAATTATATGTAAAACTTTCTATTTAAGGGCACGAGTACATTTTTCTGGGTAAGCAGTCAGTAGCCTTTATTAGATTCTTAAAATAGTCGTACTCAAAATAGCTCTAGGTCTTTGGGAAATTAGATTTTGGGCAACTATAGGCTTGGAATACATATTTGTCAATGTCTTTTTAAATTTTAGCTGAGATGATAAGCATTTCTGTTGGAGAGAGCTAAATACCTACTTATTCCTAAAATGATAAACATGACTTTAATGCGTGTATTTAAACTTAGCTTGATAACTATTAATTTTCTTAGTTGATTGTGAAGTGTCCCTGGATAGTCTCCATAGGACACACATACCGCTGATATCTGTAACAGGCTTCATAGATCACTGGCCAACATTCTGAGATTTACTGGAAAAAACACCTACTAAATTAGTGATAGAAAGCTTCAAAGATTGTTAAACATACTGTTGAAAGGCAAAACGGTTACACTAATACAATTAAATGTCAAATACCATTTTTGGTTTCATTTTAATTTTTTATTTTTGAAGGAAGCTGTTTGGATTAGAGAGTAAGTGTGGTACCCTTTTAAAGGTAGTCTTTGGAAATAGGCTAAGATACATATGCTCTCTGGGCTCTGCAAAACAGAATATCATTTACTATGTAGGATTGTTATGATATTTAAACACAAACGTTTATATCAAGAGTATGGGATGGAATTGGTATGCAAATGAGATCTCACCTACAATGATAATGTATTATATTAACAGTGATAATTAAACACAATTCTTTTTTATCCTGTTACTACATTTGCCATTTTCATTTTTAGTAATAATAATATAAATTTCACAAAAATACATGCAGTATTTGATTCAACTAAAGGCATAGTAGTTTGAAACGATTAATTCTAAGTTAGAATTATGTATTATGCTAATGTTGTTCTTTTTGGAAAAGTTAAAATTGACTGTTCTCATTTTCCCCCAGAGGAAAATTTGCTGTGGTTCGACAGTGTATATCAAAATCTACTGGCCAAGAGTATGCTGCAAAGTTTCTGAAAAAGAGAAGAAGAGGACAGGATTGTCGAGCAGAGATTCTGCACGAGATTGCCATACTTGAATTGGCAAAATCTTGTCCTCATGTGATTAATCTTCACGAAGTCTATGAAAATACCAGTGAAATCATTTTGATATTGGAGTAGTAAGTATATACTTTAATGAATTTAAATAAATTTAAAGTACTTATTTTAATTGGTGGGATAAGGTGACCTGAAATGTTAAGAACAAGAATGATACAAGTGTGACAAGAACTTGTAAAGATTTTGGGGCATCTGGGTGGCTCAGTCTGTTGGGTGTCCAACTTTTAATTTCGGCCCAAGTCATGATCTCACAGTTCATGAGATCAAGCCCTGCGCTGGGCTCTGCACTAAAGAACAGAACCTGCTTGGGATTCTCCCTCACTGTGTCTCTCTACCCCGTTCATGCTTGCTCACATGCACGTACTTTCTCTCTCTCTCAAAATAAACATTTAGAAAAAAAAAGAACTTGTGAAGATTTCTGTTGATAAAGTATTAGAGAGACATAGTGTATATTTGAATATTTTCACATATACACAAAAACAAATTAAACAGCACGCACAGAAAACCCAAATGACAACACAATGTTTGGGGAATGTGGTGAAATAAGTATACTTTCATTACTAATAACATAGAAAGTTGATGAGTTTTTGTGCAGAACAGTGGATAAATATAATTGAAATCATTTATATATTTTATCCATCTATTTGTCAATGACTCATGGAGAATAGAAGGGTGAATTTGCATGAAGGTAAAGGTATGCCTGTCACATTGTTTGTTAAAGAAATACATTTATTTAGTATTGTGTAACTTGTGAAAAACTGTTAGGAATTGTAGCAATAAGAAATAAAATATATCTCTTCCCACAAGTCACTGAAAAGCTGAAAACACCCAACTATTCAGCAATTCATCGCGTTAAGCGTGGGGCAGAGAGCATGGTTAAACCAACTGGCTTGTTAATCAGTATATTCACATGTGATTCTAAAATAGTACCGTTATGAGTGATAGTCTGACATGTATATAAAATGTGTTTGAACATCTGCAGCAATTGGAAGAGATTAGCTAAATTTATGTTTAATATGCTTTAGGGTCTGATAATTTTTATAAAAGAAATCTGTTTTATAATAAACTAAAGAGATTAAGTATTTACTTTAGAAAAAAATACATTATAAGTACAGTAATTCATTTTAGTGGTTAACCTGCATCATTGTCTTTTTGAATTTAAAAGTATATTATGTAGCCCAGGGGCGCCTCATGGGTCAGTCCATTGAGCAGAATTCTAACTCTTGATTTTGACTCAGGTCATATATGATCCAGGGGTCATGAGATCGAGCCCTGTATCAGGCTCTGTGCTGAGCATGGAGCCTGTGTAAGATTCTCCCTCTCTCCCTCTGTCTTTCTCTGCCTTTCTCTCCCGTTCCTATATGCTCTCTCTCTCTTTCTCTCTCTCTAAAATAAAAAATAAAAAACAAAAGTAATGTAGCCAAATTTTATTATTTAGGTATTTTAAGGATGAAGAAGTTTGTTTATATATGTGTAAAATATCAATATATTTTTGTATCAGGAAAGTTGATTACCTAGAATCAACTTGTAAATATGAAAATGCTTATTTTGCAAAATGTTAAATTGACAAGTAGTTCATTTAAGAATGAATACTATGGGAGCGCCTGAGTGGCTCAGTCAGTTAAGCATCCGACTTCAGCTTAGGTCATGGTCTCATGGTTCATGGGTTTTGAGCCCTGCATTGGGCTCTCTGTGCAGACAGCTCAGAGCCTGGAGCCTGCTTGGGCTTCTCTCTCTCTCTCTCTGTCCCTCATTCGCTCATATTCTCTGTCTCTCAAATAAAGAAACATTAAAAAATATTTTTAAAAAAGAATGAATCCTATGTACATTTTCTATAATACCAACATACTAAGGTATATTATAGCACCTTCAAAATAAATTAGAATCACAGACGTGCCCAGGATACTATCAATATGATTTCATTTTATATATCTTTTGTGATTATTTTTGTTAGATTAATCTAACCTTTAAAAAGTTATCTACTTGGGCATTTTGCTAAGCAAAATAAGTCAGTCAGAGAAAGATATCATGATTTCACTTGTATGTGGAATTTGAGATACTTGATAGATGAACTTAGGAGAAGGGAAGAAAAAATAAGATAAAAAAAGAGAGGGAGGCAAACCATAAGAGACTGTTACATACAGAGAACAAACTGAGGGTTCATGGGGGTGGGAGGATGGGGGTGGGTTAAATAGGTGATGGACATTAAGGAGCGCACTTTTTGGGATGAGCACTGGATGTCATATGTAAGAAATTAATCACTGGGTTCTCCTCCTGAAGCCAAGACGACTATATGTTAATGAACTTGAGAAAAGAAAAGTTATCTACTTGCATGACACTGCACATTTGAAGTCTGTGAAACGAAGCTTTTTCAAACACAGTAATGGGATATTAGCTTTGGAGAATGAATACATAGGAGCATTGAGTACTTTCATAAAATTTTCTGTGAAGGATTTATCTAAATAGCAACAACAAAGTACATCAGAAAATTTTTACACATTTTATGGTTGGATTGTGTTCATACTCTGAAAATTGATTTAGGTACCCTACCAAGTAAACTGAATTCCATAAAGGCAGAACTGTACCTCATGGCTGAAGTGTATAGCAAGCACTCATTAAATGTGTAAATGGATTAAAATAATCTCTTACTAGAGCAACTAAGACCTACTAAAACTTATTACTAGAGCTTGGTTTAGTTCCTATCACTTTTGGGGTAGCATTGTCACATCAGATAATCTCAAAGGTAAAAATGTGGTCAGAGAGACTTAGTTGTTTTAATAAGGTGGCATAATTTTTTATGTGGTGAAAGTAAAACAATTACCAATCTGATCCCCTCTTCAAATCATCCCACATACTTTTCTTCTTTGACTTTTTTAGTACAAAATTTGAAATCTTCAAAGAAGTTGAAAGAGCAGTATAATTAATACCCATACTCTTCAGCTTGATTTACCAATTGTTGACATTTTACCACATTTATTTAAAGTTTTAAAAGAGGGTATATAACACATAGGTTTACATGACAGTGTACTTGGACTAAAGTACTATTATCACACACAACATGTATACAAATACATAAGCAAATGAATGCAAACCCTCCAAATTTCTAAATTTGTTGGTTGATATCCCATCAGAGGACAACTCTTCTAATAGAGAAAATGGAGCTCTACCTGAATGTGCCTTCCAGGGCAGTGATAATGGTATATAGGTGTCTTTTCTGACTATAGAGATTTTTTTTTTTCTTCTCCGAAGTCACTGCTCTTGGGTGGCTTGTTTGAACAAACCATCTGCTTGTCTACTACTCACTGCTTCCATTTATTCTTCTAGTTTTGTTGACTTCTGTAATCTGCTTCTCGTGTTATCTGTTCATTTCCTCCTCTTACCTGCTCCCACTAATTTTCCATTTCCCGTAGCTCTACCATTTCCCGTAGCTCTACCTGTGTCCCTCTTTTATGGGAAAAATGGCAATCCTACAAAAGACGTTGGTCAACTTACCAACCTGAATAGAAGAGACAATCTGATTGACTGACAATCATTAATATTTGTTTGATTTTGTTACTGAAGGAAAAAAAAACCCTTTAGGATGCTTTTCCTGGTTATAAAAGTAATACCTATGTGTTATGTTAAATTTAGAGGATATGGGGGTGCCCAGGTGGCTCAGTCAGTTAAGCATCCGACTTCAGCTCAGGTCATGATCTCGTGGTTCGTGGGTTCGAGCCCCGCATCAGGCTCTGTGCTGACAGCTAGCTCAGAGCCAAGAGCTTGCTTTAGATTCTGTGTCTCCCTCTCTCTCTGGCCCTCCCCTGCTCACACTGTCTCTCTCTCTATCTCTCTCAGAAATAAATAAAACACTTAAAAAAAATTTAGAGGATATAGAAGATAAAAATCATATGTATACTATGGTTACTTTTATGGCATATTCCTGTATTTTAAAATTATTTTTATTTTTTGGTCTGTGAATATATACCTTTAAAAACAAAATTGTGAGTTTGGGCTTACTCTATTAGAAAGCTTTTTTTTTTTTTTTTTTGCTTAAGACTATATTATGTGCATTTTTATATGTATAATGTTTATAAAAATGAAGTTTGATTTAGCAAAGACTTTTTAAATTGCCTTCAAAAATCAGAGTTCAGTAAGAAGGCCCCAAATGCAGAAAGGCTAGATGTTGGCTAGACTTGGAATTAATATTTGTTGACTCATTATAATAATAGTTAATATTTACTGAATATTTACCATGTGTCGGACACTGTGATAAATATTTATAGATGATCAACTTTGATCTCTAAAACATCTGTCATGTTCAGTACTTTATATGGCTTATTTAATTCTTACAGCAATACAGTGAAGTAGGAGCTATCAATATTCCTCATGTATCATTGAGTTACAGTACAGGAAATGGAGGCAGCATTTTGTCCTAATTTATGCAACTAGTTAGTGACAGCCAGAATGGAACCCAGGCAGTCTTGAATTTCAGTAGGTACCAGTATAAGCAGCCTGTTGTCTTATCTACCTCCTATGTCCTAGGCACCAGGGAGTGCTTTGCATTCTTTTTCTTAGTTTGTTTTCTTATATTTTTTGAATTTTAGAATTAGTGGAGGATTTTATCTATTGAGTTAACTTTAGTGAGTGTAGTGTAAAATGTTGCTACATAACTGGTGTTCAGGAATGAATTTCTTAAGCAGTTTATATGCTGTATATATGAAGAATTCAGATCTTCCAAGTATTTTTCATATCTTAATAGTAGGTGTAAATCCATATTTTATACAGTATTTTTTATATTTCAAATTATTTGGTCTGGTTTTGCATCAGGTATATCTTGTTAAGCACACAACTCATTCTAAGAATCTAAAGTATCTTCTCGTCATTTTCTTGTTTGCTTATGATTGCATTAGTAATATTAGCTGTAGTACCTTTGAAGGAGTATTTAGACCACTTTCTGTTTTGAGAGGATTTGCTTCATTAAAACTAAACAATGTAACCAGAAAGAGACGGAGTGAGGGTGTCACTAGCACCTGGCCTGGGGAGTCCTTCCTCCTTTAGAAGATTTTGAGCAGGGCTGTGACAAGTAAACATCTGACATGCAGACTAAGGGACCACCAAGTGTAGTCCCTGTATAAGTATTCATAAGGATTAATTTACTTCTTTGTAGGTGAACATGAATTTCTAATATTGTCTTCCTATACCTTATTTTGAATGTCACTTGCTATGTTAGTTTATAGCAAACTAACTTTTTATTTATTTTTTAATTTCTTTAAGTTTACTTATTTCTTTTGAGAGAGAGAGAGCACAGGAAGGGGAGGGGCAGAGAGAATGAGAGACAGAATCCCAAGCAGTCTCTGTGCTGTCAGTGCAGACCTATTGTGGAGCTCAAACCCACGAACAGTGAGATGATAGCCCGAGCTGAGTTCAACAGTCGCACGCTCAACCAGCTATGCCTCCCAGGCACCCCACAAACTAACTTTTTAATACCTTTGTATTAAAGATTGTCTTTACCATGATACCTTAAGACAGGTACTAATTTTTTTATCAATTTTCTTGGAGTTTCAAGAGTTGGGGGAAGTTGAAGTGTAAGGGTGAATGGAGTTTTCACAGGTATTCCTTACACGGTTACCTATGGAACATGGTAAAGTGTAAAGCAGCAAATTTCTGCAGCCTCTAACTGACATGTATTGGTACACATGGTTTGGTGACAAATTACATCTGCAGTGTAAAGGGTCAGTCTTGTGCCTTTTAGTGCTGGACTCAAATTGACCACTGTTATTTTTCCTTCTTATGGCTCCTCGTACATATGACCTGCTTCTTCCTCTTGTCAGTCAATGAGACTTCTGAATTTCAGTTTCAGCTGCTCTGAAGAATGACTGTCTATTCCATCATTCATCCATTCAACAAAATTTTACTAAACACCTTCTACATGCCAGACACTGTCCCATTTTACTACATAGAATATACTTTACTTGATATATTCTTAAATATACTTTATAACTTTTTGAATAACCGTCTAGATTTTTAAAAAATTTTTTTAGATTTAATCCTCAAAAAAAATCTAGGCGTGCCCAAATGGCTCAGGTGGCTGAGTATCCAACTCTTGATTTCAGCTGAGGTCATGATCTGAGGGTCATGGGATGGAGCCCTGTGTGGGATTCTCTTTCCTTCTGTTCCTCTTCCCTGCTTGTACTCTATCTCTCTTTTTAAAAAAATCTATTGCATTCAGTGATGACTCTTTTACAGATGGGGAAAGTCAAATAAATCACTGATCCTAAGTTATATTGCTGATAAATAGCAGATTTGGGATTTAAACTTATATCATTTGATTCCAAACCTAGGGACTTTTTTTCTATGCTTTTGTCGACATTGTTTAGATTTTCAGTTCTTTTAAAAATAATAAAAAATCTGTGAAGCTACAATACAAGGTATTGGTTAAGAATGCAGATTTTCATCCATATCACACAGATTCAGATTGTGGTTCTCTGTTTACTATGCGACCTTGTACAAGTAGCTTAACCTCTTTGTAGTTGTTTCTTCATCAGTAAAATGGGAATAATAATCCACATGGTTGTCATGAGAATCAAAAGTATATGTAACTATATAGAGAGACTAGATAGCTATAGCTCTTACTTAACAGTTTTACGGTATTTAAAAGTTGTCGTTTTTAGGTCAATGATTTTCCAAGTTTCTATTTCAATTTTACTTCAGTGCTGCAGGTGGAGAAATTTTCAACTTGTGTTTACCTGAGGTGGCTGAAATGGTTTCTGAAAATGACATTATCAGACTCATTAAACAAATACTTGAAGGAGTATGTTATCTACATCAGAATAACATTGTACATCTTGATTTAAAGGTAATGTACTTTATGATTTTAAGTAACACAACATCTCTGTTCCTTCTGCTCTTGGGATGCATAATTACAAGCTGGTATTGGTAGAAAGCAGCAGTCAGATTACACTCCTCTGTAGTGCAGTGGGTGCACACTTGTGCATCTGTGCTACATGGACTGAATTTTGTATTGGCAGAGAGGAGAGGACTGCATGTGCGAGCAGATCAGACTAATCACTGGGCTCTTAAAAACCATTATTCCTCCATTTTCTAATCCTTCAATCATTGTACCCCCATCCCACTCTGACATCCTGGGTTCTCTCATCTTGTAAAACTGCCCCATCTCTAAAATACTCTAGTCTAATCTCCATCTCTGAAGATAACTTCCTTCTAGTTCTCATTTCTTTGTTCCCATTATATTCATGCTTTTCCCCTTGAGACATTTAGTCCTTTGGCCCCTCTTTTGTACCCCAAGACGATGCAGTGCCCTTACTCAATCCCTGAAATACCGCTTCAAACTCTTGTTATCCTTTCTCTTTATCCTTCCTCCACAGCCACCCAAAATCTCAATCAGTCTCTTATTTTTTGAACATTGGATTCTTCTTTCTATATTGTCTCCCTGTTGCATAATCCTTTGTCCTTCACTACCACTTTCACAATAATGATGATTTAAGATTTATAAGTCTCAAACTAGACTTTCTTTTTCTTACCTATTTTCAAAAGAAAAAAAAAAATCTGTTTTTCTGTATCGGGCCCCCCTCTGGAAAAAGGGTATTATTAACTCCCTGGCAGCCGTGCCATGTCTCCTACCAATAAGATATTGGAAAAATAACAATATGGTACATATCAGGAGGATCAATCCCCCCCCGGCACACTTCTTGTTGGGTCTTTCTCCTGCTAAGGATAAACGAAGTGGATTACATAATGCCATATAACACTTGAAGTCAGGGATGGCAAATAAACCTGACTTTGTAGATGCTAAAGCCTATGGTTGACACCAGCAGATCTAATTACCCTTACCTCTTCTTTAATGTCTCTGTGATTTAATAATAAACAAGCATGAGGTTTTCCCCAAGTTAGACTTAGGATTCTTCTCACAGACTTTGGGAGCAGCACCTTGGCAACTATAATGGTTATGACAGTGGTGAGGAATTTTGTAACAGACCTCAGCAAAGTCACTTGGTTCTGGGAAGCAATGGGTGACACCTTCCATGCATCCATATCTTACTGTCTAAGCTACAAACCTGGCAACTGTCAGATCCAGAACCATCATACTGAACCATTTTCTGTTCCTGGAAATATATACATTTTTTATTCCTTCATATTTTCTTTCATGCTGTTCCCTAGAGTGCCTTTCTAACTGGAATACTTCTATTTACCATGTAAGGTTCAGCTTAAATATCACCTCTATAGCAAAAGCTTCTTAGACTTTATAATAGGCAGAATTAAGTAGTCTTGCCTTTATTATCCCGTATATCTCATAATCAATGAATCTGTATATTCATCTAACTTCTTTTTCATCCAAACTAAGAGTCCTTTAAGTATAATTTTAATTTCATTTATCATTGAGTGTAAAGCTTTTCCTAACTAGTAGTTCAGTACTATTTGGTGAATGATTCAATGACATGTGTAATAGCTAAACATTTAATTTACCTCTGATCTGAGACTAGCATAATTTTATTGTTGTATATTACTTACCAATTTTTATTGTGCTTTATTTAGCCACAGAATATATTATTAAGCAGCATATACCCTCTTGGAGACATAAAAATTGTAGATTTTGGAATGTCTCGAAAAATAGGGAATGCATGTGAACTTCGGGAAATTATGGGAACGCCAGAATACTTAGGTAAGAATTCCCTTTTATTTTTACACCATTTTGAAATTTATCAACTAAATGATACCTCTATAAAACCATATTTTAGAGCATGTAATTCCAGGATATATTTGATTCAGGTATTTTAATGCATTGAAATTTGGTTATGACACATTTAAATGAACTTTAGTGAATGTAGGCCAATTGAGGCATTCACAACAATTCACATGACATTGGACATGTAAGTTCAAAAGTTAATGTTTTTGTGCAGTAGCTTATTACATAAAGAAAAATGGGTGAAGGGAAGTTAGGGAACAGGAAAAAATGGAAAAAAAAGGAAAACAGGGAGTCACGTGGTCCAGTCATTATTATCTTTGAAGGCTGGCTATTGGATAGATGTCATTTCTACTTCTGTCCTGGTCCCAACTCTGAAGCTGTTTGCAATATACATAATCTTCAGTTTTGCAAGAATTTTTAGCAGGACTGCTTGATTTTTGTTGCTACTGCTTAAAAATGTGAGATTTTACCTAGGGTTGTAAAAGGAGGACTTTGAAGAAAAAGGATACCAAAAAAAGGTCCTAGTGAGATAATCTGGGGATATTGTACTATATCAACAAATAAAATCATGCGGATGAAAAAAAGTTAAGTTCTATGAGGCAGCACATAAATTTAAAATATTTTAATTTATAAAATGCATTTTTTTGCACTTTTTTGTTGTTCCTTATATTGATACCCCCATGCAAGTATTGAAAAGATGCAACTACACAGAACAGGTACTACTCAGCAAGGCAGCTGACTTTCCCAAAATGAAAACAAAGCAAATTACTAACTTTTGAATGCTAATAGGGGCTATAGTGTCCTAGAATAAATGATTATGATTATAGGTAACACAGCTCACAGAAGTATGTATAGGGTGGGTAGGTTGTATGATGGACAGAGACTGACAAATATGTATGACTCAAAGTCTTTATTAATGAAAATGTTAGGCTTTAGGAAATAATTTTTGTGAAACAAAGTTATTATTCAAGCATAAATCCTAGTCTGGACTCTATTAATTTGAAATTTATGATAAAGTTCACAAGATATAAAGAATTTATTTTGCACTTAAGAAGTTGGCAGGGAAGGAGATAATGGGAAGTTACTTGAATAGGAAATTAGGTTTTTGATAGTCTAAGAGGGCTATTTAATCTACTTGAAAATTTAAAGCACTTTCAGAAAGCATAATTTACTCATGTTATTGTAAATATATACAATTCTCTTTACTCTGAAAAGAAAAACTTAAATCAGTGTAATAAAATAACTAATTCTTAACAGAGTAATCAAACTAAAATTTTTAAAAAGATTCCAGTGTCTAAAATTTTACTTCTTCATAACTGTTTTTCCTGAGATTAATCTTAATGATTAAAAAAAATTCTCCATAGCTACTGGTTATTCCAAGAATATTTTTTGTGCTTTTGAACCGAGTATATAATTTGCTCAACACTAGATACGTTTAAATGTCCAATCACAGGATAATTTTTAAAATTTTCTTAAATGTTTATTTTCGAGAGAGAGAGAGAGAGCAAGCAGGAAAGGGGCAGAGAGAGACACAGAATCCGAAGCAGGCTCTAGGCTCCAAGATGACAGCACAGAGCCTGACGCAGGGCTTGAACTCACAAACCGTGAGATCATGACCCGAGTCAAAGTTGGAAGCTTAACCGACTGAGCCACCCAGATGCCCCACAGTATAATTAGTACTATGCTAAATTTCTATCAATTTGATATTACTAGTTCTTTAAAATGAAACTAATTTTAATTTATTATAAAATAATTTCATGTTTTTAAATTTGTCGGTATTGAATTTCAATTTTATCTTTTCTTTCAGCTCCAGAAATCCTGAACTATGATCCTATTACCACAGCAACAGATATGTGGTAAGATTTTGTTAGTTACCTACTTGCTTTCATTAAACGTTTGGTAGAATATATTCTAGGTTTCTTTGATTCCAAATGTAAATAATAAGGCTTTCTATAAAAGATTTTTTTCAAGTATTATTACTGTGCCTGAAGAAGACATTTACCTATATATTCTTTTTAAGTAGTACTTTGGCTCTGAGTCAGAGGTACAGTAATAAATAGGAATATCCCTTTCCTGAAGGAAGAGTTGGTCTAATAAAAAAGCACGACAGTTACAGTACTGTGTGAGACATTCTGTAATAAGGTGAAATACTTAATGAGCATGGAGGAAACAGCAGACAAGCACCAGATGGGAGATACCTAATATAGGTCTAGAGAAACGTAGAAGGTATTTGCTACGCAGAAAATGAGGTCAGGTTCATACAAAAGTTTAGTTTTAGGGGATTGTATCTCTAGGGCATTGTGAGTTTCTGTGGCAAGCAAAATCATATTTTGAATATCAGATATCATAGGGAGTAGAACTGGAACTGATACTGGAACTTGAGTTGGGATCATAGTGAGGGTCTGACTCCATAGGCCAGTTGGAAGAGTTTAGACTTGTTCCCTATGTTTCATGGAACTGTGATGGGCTTGCCAAGGAAAAATGGTCCTGTGGCTAAATAAATGGGAAACATGTACTGTATGTGTTGTCTTTTTCTGGCTCCTGAGCTTCAGACTTCTCGTGAATGTATTTAAGGCTTTGAAAAGTTTTGCAGTGAAAAAAATATACACCTGCCCAACTCTGTGCTTTGCTAAACTTACAGACTTGACGCAGAACTTCTGGTTATGCCTCACAGATCATTACTATGTCTTTGTACACCATTTAGGAAGTGCTGCCCTTTGATCAGATTTGTGTACTTAGTAACTGTGTGCGAATGAAGAGCAGACTATAGATATCATGCTATGTATTTGATACATTATAATCATGTAACATGTGCATTCCCCTTATATTCTTTTTCTCTGAGGCAGACTGAGATTACATAATTATTTTAGTTTTAATAATATAAGAAATTTGAAAACCAATTTAAAGTCTGTACTTTACAAGTTCTGAGGTCAGGAATATGCTGAGTATCAATTTTACTTTATATACATGTTTTCAGATTACCACATGTTTTAAGTTCCCCTCTTCTCTCTTACTTGTTTTTCAGGAATATTGGCATAATAGCATATATGCTGTTAACTCATACATCTCCATTTGTGGGAGAAGATAATCAAGAAACATACCTCAATATTTCTCAAGTTAATGTAGATTATTCAGAAGAAACATTTTCATCAGTTTCACAGCTGGCCACAGACTTTATTCAGAGTCTTTTAGTAAAAAATCCAGAGTAAGTTTTAACATTAATTTGTTTAAGTACTATCAAAAAATGAACCCTACATCTATTAAGAAAGATATATTCTAAAACAGGATAAAATTATTGGAAGTATGCTCTCAAGTTTCAGATAAAATGGGAAGAGAGGTGGTATGAGATCATTAAATAACAAATCTATAACTTCAAACATGGAAAATAAATAAAACATACAGCAGGAAATTTCGGAGTAAAGAGAAGATTTGTGTTATTTCTCTCTCAACCTGCTACTAAATCTTGAAATTCCCTAAAATAATTAGAAATAGAAAGTTTACAATACACATGACTATGATAGACTTTGTTGTGAATTATAGTCAAATAATTATAGTTATATGGCAAGTGTAAATTACAGACTATCAAATGTTTAAGGATCAGATGCTCTTTGACCACCTGCAGAAGAAGGGATTTGAAACCATGGTTTGGGACTCTTACTTCACTCATTGGAAACTTCAGAGCAGGAAAAGAAAAAGCTGACCTCCCATTTCTTTACTGAGAGCCACCCCATGTACTTTAAAACGCCTTGGGTTAGGATCCTGGTTTTGTTACTTGTCAGGTCTTTTATCTCTGACCATTACTTAATCTGGAGGACTCATTTTCTTACCAGTTTAAGGACAAAGAACCTCACAGGTTTTGCTAATTATTTTATTGGCTTAATGCAAGTCCAGACAAATTTTCACTGGCCATATTTTGGACATAAATGGTTATTTAATAGTAGAAGTAAAAATACTGTTTACTTCTAGTTATAAGCAGGTTTCATTTTCTTAAATATTTTTTACTTAGATTCTAAAATTTCTAAAATGAGCCATTAATTTTTTATAAACAAAAAATGAACATAAAAATTTCTATAGTAAGTAAATTAACTTCTTTATATTCAGAAAAAATGAACATAAAATGGTCATAAAAAATGAAGATAAAGACTAAGAAAACATGTTCTAACGGAGATGGTGATTGTGTTAAGGTTGTAGTTCTGACTATCGATAGGTATTTTCCTAACTTCTGAAATATTGTGACATTTGACCATATTATTTTCAAAAGAGAAAGCAAAATGTAAAAACTCAAAATATTGGATAAGCATCATTCAAAAGCAACCTTTATTTTCAAGATCTAACAGTATTGCTCATAAGAACACAAAATAATAAGATTATAAGTTACGTATGTTTACCTTCAGAGTTTTATGTCTTTGACCCAAGAAGTTTTATAATTTTACTAATTTTTATTTTGTGAGGTTAACATATGTCCTCAAGGTTTTTGACTAGTCTTACCTGTAAGCTCCATGATGAATGGAATTTTCAGTACATGTCAATATTAAAGAAACTGTAGGTACTCTAGTTTTGGTATGGTTATTCCCTTCTATACTATGAGTATGTGTTATTTTTGTAATAAATTAAAAAAATAAGTCTATAGTATATCAAACTGCAGATGTTTCCAACTTGATTTTTAGTTCTCCATTTTCACTTGATGCTTTCTTTCAAAGGAAAAGACCCACAGCAGAAATCTGCCTGTCTCATTCTTGGCTACAGCAGTGGGACTTTGGAAACTTATTTCACCCTGAAGAAACTTCCACTTCCTCTCAAAGTCAGGATCATTCATTAAGGTCCTCTGAAGACAAAACTTCTAAATCCTCTTGTAATGGAACCTGTAGTGATCGAGAAGACAAAGAGAATATTCCAGAGGATAGCAGCATGGTTTCCAAAAGATTTCGCTTTGATAACTCATTGCCCAATCCCCATGAACTTGTTTCAGATTTGTTGTGTTAGCACTTTTCTCTTTGACTTATTGGACTGAATTTGGAATTTGAAATCTACTCCAATGTGAGATTGTGGCTTATAGGTTCATTTATGGCATGTTTATATTGTAAATGCACTTTTGCATAGAAGAGTTTAGGGAAGTGTTTTAATGCTAAATTACTAGTAGTAAGCATAATTTTGTTTCCTGTTCTGAAATATTAACTCTTGAGAGAAGAAAATATTTAAGTATATGACAAAAATAAAGCTATGCATGTGAGTTTACATGTTAATTGAAGAATTCAAGTTCAAATGGATTTATCAAAATATTTTACAGATGAGGAAAACAGTGATTCGAGTTATATTATGGTTGATATAAAACTGAACAAAGTGAAGACAGTTGAATTCAATAGGTTCTATAGGTAAGTTCTATATATGCCTCTACTGACAAAATTTTATTAAGATAACAATGTCAAGTTTAAGCAAGAATATTAACTATTTTTACAGATGTGGGATATTTTATATTTGAAAATATTTCAATCACAAATATTTTGAAACTGCCTAAGATTCCCAGGATATATGATCTGCTGTATGAGACAGGTCCTTTAACCAGAGCAAAGAGAGAAATTAGAAACCCAGTTAGGGATATTCTATACAAGTTGGAGCAAAAAAACTCAAAAAACAAACAAACAAACCAGCATGGTATCATTTTTTTAACTCAAATGTCTTTTGCCCTTTCTCAGCACACTTCAGATTTAATGGGACTGAAAGATGGAGACTTAGATGGTACACAAGTGTAGAGGATTTTCATCTTCCAGAATTTCTGAAGTAGAAGATACGTAAGGAAAACTGAATATCTCTATTTTGGATGGAGATTAATTAACATATTAATTGAGTGTAGAAGAAAATGCTGACTTATTTTGGCAACTTACAGAATTGTAGATGTTTTCTAAGTCTTAGGATATAAGTCTTAGAATATAAGCCAGTCATTCAGAGTTCTAATAGTATACATAAAAAAAAATCACAATACCAGTAAGACTGTTAACACAGTGCCAGAGTCCACAACATCAAGGTGGATGTGGTCATAAAACCCGATGACATTATGCTCATCTAAAGTTCTTATGTCAGATTCCAGTGAGTGAGGAGGCTCAACAGAAGGCCACCTGCAGGATGGCCTTAGAATGGGCCTTTGCTGCAACCAATGCAAGTAAGAGTCTAAGGATAGCAGGGTGGCTGGTGACTGTTTAGTGCTGATAAAGGGAAATTTGCTCTGTTTTTGGTTATCTTTGATGATTTTGCACCTGGTTACTATTAAAAATTCTGTTATATTATCATGTCAGGATAATTACCTCATGACCAAGTTACCATATCAAATGAAATTATATTTTGAGAAAAAAATTCTTGAGATCCCCCCCTTGAATTACATATTACTGTGAAGTCTTTATCTGAAATGTGATGAGACTCCAAATAACTTAAAACTGTTTTTAATAGCCATCAGTTCACTTTATTTGACTAAATGGTGAATTCCTTTTAAATCTTTAGCATGCCTTAAAGGAAAAGTTATTTCTATTTGTGTGTGTATATGTGTGTATATATATATAGGTGTATGTATTTATGTATAGATAGATAAAATATATAGTCTTTAGACAACTTTCTTTTAGAGATTCTTTCCTCTACTATATTGTGTCCAACCCAAAGGAGCTCTCTTCTTATGGACATTTAAATACACATTTAAATTCTTTAATGATTGGTTCAATAAACTAGCCATTGCAGAAGCTAAATTGGGCTCTGGTGTATCTAAAACTGATGAATTTTTTCTAAATTGTTGATTGTCCAGTTATTTGCCTTCCATATTAAGCTAATGCAGGTAAAATTTAGTAAGCCATTCATGAAGGAGGATTTTTACAAAAGATCATATTTTATTTTTAAATTTCTAGAGGAATTATGCCATAGTAAAAGTTAAAAATAAAATTTTGAATTTTAAATTATAAGCTGATTCTTACAAAATATTTTATGGCAGCTTTCTTTTAATCTGAAGAATCTTAAAGTAGTTCATCTGTTGTTCCTTAGTTAATAGAATACACAGAGTTGTAAATTTCCATACCTTTTTCCCCTAATAGTTTTTATTATAAAAAGGCAACTAAGAGTTGAACAAACAACATAAAAATTCAGTTTTTTCAATAAAAGTGAATTTAAATATTTTCAGTGTTTAAAATGTGAAAATAAACTAAACCAGTATTTAGAGAGAACTTGTTAACAAATGACTCAATTCTTATTCTTTTTCTCCCAAGATTGAAAACAAATATTAAAAGTAGATGATATATCTCATTAAGGCAGGAATCTTAGTCCCTCTGAGGTTAACAGATGTCACGAACACTAAAACACATCTGAAAATTAATGTTAAATTGTTGGATTTATAAACCGTTAAATTTTGGACAGATAGGATTAAAAAATAAAGTATAGATGACAGTTACACTTGTCATTTTAATTTTGTCCCCAGGGTCAAGTTAACTCTGGTCAGTAAAATTATAATGGCACTTTAAATAAATAAGCAGTATGTGTTCTACAGTCTCTAATGAGATTAGGCCCCTGTCCCAGAAGGTACATCAAAACATTGCTTCCTTTAAAGAAAGTCTTATTATAAAAAGTCAGCTGATTAATGATATAGTTCGTTTTTGTTCTGGCACAAGTTCTTTCTTTCACTTGGGATGGGTTGCTAAGAGCTCATGGACCATACTTTGAATAGCTTTGCTCTAAACATTTACAAGTTGATACATTATAACTGTTTACATTTCTTCTGTTTATTTTTGAATTTACATTTTTATATCTGTCTTGGAAATTTGTCTTTATTCGTTGTTGTGTAAACAATTGTTCTTTAATTTCAAATTGTATTAAAATTAAGTTATCTGACTTCCAATTTGAAGAATTCTTATCCGTTTAGAATTTTATAAGACTTTAAAGAACTTTAAATTCTAATTGTAAATTTCACACAAATTACAACTGCCCCATCTTAACTTTCATTAAATAACCATGTTGCTTAAGCATACTGACTGACATTATTATAAATACTTCAGTAAAAAACAAACAAAAAACTTATTATTATATCAACTTAATGACCGTTTTGGTTAAAAATTAAAAAGTGCTTTTTTACATCTGTGATTGTCTTTTGCTTTAAAGTATTTCTGAGTTTGTTAAGAAAGCTTCCTTGCCCGGAGGTCTTAGCCTTGACACATGTCATTTTTCAACTCCTTTCCAGTACACGTGTGTTTATTAGATCCTGTCTGTTAAAAAGCCACTTAAATTTGAAAACAAGTCTATTCTCTGCTAATAACTAGATACTTTCAGAAAATGATAGTAAACGGCAGTGTACTGCATGTTGCAAAAGGATGAATAAGGGATTTTTATTTCCCCAGAAACGGGTGAACTCTTTCTGTTGTGTTTTTGTTTTTAGTTTAAATAAATTGAATTTTTTAAAAAAAGTGAATAAGGGATTCTTTAAGAAATTTATAATCTGATGATGTACATTACTTACGATAGTTCTATAAACTTCCCACAAACAGTGAATACTAAAACATTGCTAGAGGAAATACAGGGTTAGGCTCCTATAAGCTTCTGTTTATAACATCTTTCCCAAGTAATCGGTTAATACCTTGCTTTATGTAGGTTTATTTAAAGGGATCTTATTTAATATATATTGTTGATTTGTTAACATTGACTTCACTCCGGCAGCATTATAAGCTCATCTAATAACACATGTTTCCTCCATAAGGTACATTACAGCCCCGTGCTTAGGAACATAACTACAGAGCCCTTCAAAATTGCGGTTTGGGACATTTTAAATATCAACAAAAAGCCCAAAATTGCAGAAAGCATGACACTAAATGGACTACAAAATGGACATTTGTCTTACAGTTTGAGAGTTGAAATGAGACAGAGCATCACTTTGCTCAACCTGAGACGGGAACATGTGTGTCGGGCGCCTCAAATGTTTTACCGCTTTGATCATGTCTCCAAATGATTGTGAAAACTCTGTGCACATTAATTTTGGGGTTAAAAATACATTTTAGCAAGTATGTATGTAAGTATGTGTGTTTAGCAAGTGTGTAAGTTCACATATATGGAGGTCATGAATAAAGAGGATCAACTCTACATGCTAAAATCATCACGTAAAAAGTATGAAGTATAATGGAGAAATGGTATGCAGAGTCTTAACTGAGTTCTAAGGAACTTAATTTCCTTCCTTAATTGGTAGGAAGGAAAAATTGATGTGTTGGAACTTTTTTAATTGCGAGCACTTTCTTTTCAGGTTCCATGTTTTCTATTTCTGACACAATGGCATTCCCAAACTTTTCTCTTTAGCCCCTTTTATCCTCCTGGACACGGGAGTCCTACATATTATCTTTATTTGGATGTAAGAATACTCAAGTGTAAAATAGCTCTAAGTAAAATCATGATCATATACTCCCATTCTGCATCACCTCCTCACCCAAACTTCTTGGCTTCCTGTCAGCTCCCTTAGTTAACACAGCACTGTTTACTCATACATCACAAATTGGATATCTCTAGGTGTCATTATAAAAATTTTGTTTCCTTACAGCACCTCTTCCAATTGTCATTAATTTCTATCAATAAAATATTTTTTAAATTTTTTAGCGTTTATTTATTTTTGAGAGAGAGAGAGACAGACAGACAGATTGTAACTGGGGGAGGGCAGAGAGAGAGGGAGACAGAATCCGAAGCAGGCTCCAGGCTCCAAGCTGTCAGCACAGAGCCCAATGCAGGGCTCAAACCCACAAACCGTGAGATCATGACCTGAGCTGAAGTCAGGTGTTTAACTGACTGAGCCACTTAGGTGCCCCTATCAATAAAATCTTTTTATATATCTTATACTTATTTTCTCTTAGTTCTTACTGGCATTATTTCATCTAGATGTAGATTGTTTAGATCATCTAGAAAGTGGTCAGCAAACTTTTTCTATAAAGGGCCAGTTATTAAATATTGTAGGTTTGGGGCGCCTGGGTGGCTCAGTTGATTGAGCGTCCAACTTTGGCTCAGGTCATGATCTCATGGTTCATGAGTTCAAGCCCTGTGTTGGACTCTGTGCTGACAGCTCAGAACCTGGAGCCTGCTTCCAACTCTGTGTCTCCCTCTCTCTCTGCCCTTCCCGTGCTCATACTCTGTCTCTCAAAATTAAATGCTTAAAAAAAAAAAAAAAAAGGCTTTGCAGGCCAATGTCTTGTCATAGCTAGTCAATTTTGCTTTTAGAGCATGAAAACAGCCATGAACAATATGCAAGCAAATGACTGTGACAATAAAACTTTGTAAAAACAAATGATGGGCAACATTTATTTTGTTGATCCCAATCTAGATTACCATACTAATTCTCTTAGCTTTAGCATGATTAAAATGGGCATAGAGCCAGAAAGACACAGGGAAGTGAGCCTCATTAGCACTCACTTTGTCTAGCAAGCAGGTGTTCAAATGGAAGAGGACTGAATAGTCATTGGATATAATGACTTTACTAGAATGGTGAGTTTGCAACTAGCTGAGAAAATAGAAAGTAGAGACCACAGGTGTTTTTGGTCTTCCAAGAAATCTAGGGGGAAGGGAGGAGAATAATAGTTTGAAACTTATTTTTAAAAATGTTTTAAGTTGGGGAAGACTTGAGAATGTTAATAGGCAAAGGAGAGAAGTCCACATGGAGGCAGCAGTTGAAATGCTAACAGTGCAAGATGATTGATGAGAGAAAATGACAAAGTGATGAGATCGCAAGCACAAATGCAGGTATCAACTTTGACTAGAATAAAAACTATGAAAACAAAAAACTGAAGGAAAAGAAGGTGGGTGACAATAGAGGTGTCAAGTGACAGGATGATCTATTTCTCCACAGAAGACCGTAGCTAGTGGTCTGCTGAGAGAAAAGGAAAGAAAGGTGGGTGTGGTAGGAAGAATAAAAATTTGGCAAAAGGTGAGGACAGAGTTGGCCAACAGTGTCAGTCAAATGAATGCAGCTATCAGGAGAGACAGAAATTAAATACCAAACATCTTACTTTGTTATTAAGTAGTTTATTGCGTAGTGTATGGCCAAACAATTTTTATAATGCTAACTTATCATTTCTGCCTATATTCCTTTTATATCAGGAGACTGTGCTGCTTTGTGTCAGGGACATACATAGTAGCACCCAAAAGAGAAAAACCCCACAACCCTGTTCCAGAGTATTTGTTATTTAAGTATTTGTATTTAAATATTTGTTATTTGCAAATACTAAAGTGTGTTGAGAAAAATAAGAGTTTGATGAGTGGAAAAGGCTCACAAGGCAACAAGAAGAAAGATCTACAGGTCTTGGAACAGTAAGAAACTTGCGTAGATCCCCATGTACAGTGAGGATGTGAGACCTTGAAGAGAAAGATTCAACTGCAGCAATGTGGCCTCTAGGGCGAAGATAGAACAAAAAATGCTGTGTGGGGTAAACGTTGTCGCTGGAATGAGCCTGGCAGAGAGGGAGAAGATAGCATTGAGCCTGGGAGGAGGTTCTCATGTGACTCTTTAGAGTATATTCTCAGCTTTGCGCAGTGGCAGTATTGTAGCCAATGAGGTTAACCGAGGCGCGATTATTGCTAATAGAGTATATTCTTTTACTTTGGGCAAATCCTCATGAAGGGAATGCTTCTACTAAAAAAACATCAATAGGCTTCATATCATTGGTTCTAACAGTATCCCTTGGTGAAAGCTGGGGCATGCAACTACAATGCAAGTCTCTAAAACTACCATTGATGAAGGCTCTAGATTGGCTAACCCACCAGCCACAGCCAGTTTCTTTGATTGCCTACCTCCATTACAGAATCTAATCAGCTCACTTGGAGCAAGGGCTGAATTAGAAGTCTACTGGGTAGTTTCTGAAATCTTTTGATTCCTGGATGAAAGCAAGAAATGCTGACAGCCCCAACCTCTCTGCCAACTTGGATGAGAACTATTTTCTCACTTTGTAAATTATGAATGAAGGGACAAGGGAATCCCGGAGATACTGGCCCTGACATTATTGTTCCCCTGAAGCCACTGAAGTAACAGCAGCGATCATTTCCTTCTCAACTTTTCAGTTTGTGATTTTTATAAATGTCCTATTAAGCCACTCTAATTTTGGTTTTCTGTAACTTGCAGCTGAAAGCATTTTTTTTTAAGTTTATTTACTTTGAGGGAGAGAGAATGAGCGAGTGAGTGCACACATGAGCAGGGGAGAGGAGAGAGAATCCCAGGTCTGACGAGGCTCGATCCCACAAATGATGAGATCATGACCTGAGCCTAAATCAAAAGTCAGATGCCCAAACAGCTGAGCCACCCAGGTGCCCTACAGCTGAAAGCATTTTAATTGATACAAGCATCAATATTTTCCAAACTCAAATTCCTCATAATGTTATTGGGTGTGTGGCAAAGAAAGAAAGCATATATACCCAACTGGGTTTTAGAAACACCAGTTCAACAGTGCTAAACATGCATCCGTACTGCAGGATTCCCTGGAGGCTTTAATTTACTCTGGGAACCCAGTGTGTAGTGTGTGTTATAATTATGTTGATCACGTTAACATCTCTCTGGATGGTATCCATGGATGTGTACTTGGAAAGTACTGTACTAGATGCTATATCAATACAGTCCAAGAATGTCTAAATATCTGGCTTATCCAGGAATAGAATTCAAGTTACTTTTTTAAAAATCAGCTCACAAGAGCTGAAGAAGAGTCTGAGAAGGACAGACTCCTAATTTTTTATCTAAATGAGACCATTTTCAGTATTTTTTGTAGTACCTTAAGCTTCAAACTTTTATTAGCAATAACCATTAGGTTCTGATACCAACACACTCTGAGTCCATTGAGCTCTCAATATTTTGATGATGTTTCCTTGATAGACAGTCAATGGCATGGCTTTTTGCTGGGGATTCAGTTTGGCCATGCCTTGGCTTCTAGCATGAGGAGAGTGCATTCTCACTGCTCCTTCATCTCTATCAATTCATTTGTATATTTTCCACACGTAAAAGCAAAAGCCTTGTATTAGGTACAGGATAGGATATCCATGGATATGTAGAAATATATAAGAAGAGATTCATTTTAGGAAATGGTGCACCTGATTACGGAGGCTGGGAAGTTCTGTGATCTGCTGTCCTTAAGCCGGAGAACCAGGAAAGCTGGTGATGTAAGTCCTAGCCCAAATTTGAAGGCCAAAAACCTAGAAGAGTCAATGTTGAGGGCAGGAGAAGATGGATGTCCCAGCTCAAGCAAAGAGAGAAAATGTTCCCTTTCTGTGCCTTCCCCCCCCCACCCCCATTCAGGTCCTCAAGTAATTGGATGATGCCCACCTGCTTTGGGAAGGGTAATCATTACCCACTCTAGCAATTCAAATGCTAAACTCTTCCAGAAACACCTGACAAACACGCTCAAAAATAATGTTTTACCAACTATTTGGGCCTCCCTTAGTCGTATCAAGTTGACACATAAAATCAAGTATCATGGACCTTTCCACATCTTCTCACTTCTTCCTTATTTACTTATCTATCAAAGCTTTCCTATAAGAATAGGGAAGTTCTAACATTTTCCCATATAGTTTCCTCACTAGACACACACACACACACAATTTTCTATCTTCTTTTTATAAGAAATAGTAAAAGTTTTACTTATAGGAAACAAATATGTCTTCCTTTTTATTGAAATTGATTATATTCTTTAAAATATAATATTATGGAAACTGTAAAGAATCTCTCTAATAGGCAGGGTGGGTACAAGTGTGGCTAGAATCAAATGAATAATCTCTCACGTTTAGGTCCTATTCAAACCCTATACTGTGGTCAACTTTCAGAATAAGCAAAAAAAGGCATTATTTTATAATTGGTAGGAAAGATTCCACCTTCTGTGGCTCACCACTGGAATTTAAATTTAGTGATTGTAATACCCCTTTGAAAAGCCAAAAGAAAGATATATGCTAATTATACCAATATTGCTAGCCAGATTGTAAAATGCAACTGGGTCACCAATTACAAACACAACTGTAAATGTGCAGTCACTCTAGTTATACTGATAGTAAACGAGTGTAAGATGTATGTGGAGAAAATTATAACATAGAATGATTGAACAAACAAAGCATAACAGATTCTCTATGTCATATAAGGCATATCAGAGCTCTTCCTTTTCTTGTAACTCAATCATAAGGATTAAATCTATGAGGCTTAATGATCTTTCCAGATTATAATTGAATTAATTGCCTAAATAGTCATGTGAAGTCAAATTTTATAGATGAAACATTGTGATTTATTTGTTTCTTCTTTGAAAGAAGTTGTTAGCCCAATTTATTAAGAACGTGATTGGTTTTTTAATTGGGATTTGCACAAAAAGGCTTCTGAAATAAATGAATATTTAAGTAATCACAGACTAAAGACCATTGAAAACCAGCTATAAAGGGAGAAAAAGAGCTGAACCATTTATTTAAAGGCCTTTTTGGCCATTTTAACCTCTGTGAACATCAATTACTTCTTTATTTTACAAAACAGCAGTAATCAGCTGTTTGCTTCTTTGATTAGTTCTGGTCTGGATTCATTTAATACTAATGATTAAGCATGGGATACTGCAAATAAACCTGTCTCTTTTCTTCCCAGAAATAGAATAATTACAATGGCCAATGCCTGGGGCCTTTTATATTACTAAATTTGTAAGGGATTTAATTACTTTGGCTTTGCTCCAGTGTCCCAAACAACACACACAAATAGTCCCACAACATTATATCTAGGTATCAATTTTGGAAGGTCTTTACAGTATATGTTTATAAAAATGGGTGCTTGTGGGTCTATGTAAAGAATACCACCTGCCAATATACCTGTAGATATATAGGACATAAAATAAATGAGGAAGAATAAAGTCTGCTAGGTCCACTATGAATCGGGAATTATATTTGGCTCTTTTATTCATGCTGTCTCATTTAATCTTAACAACCCTGAATATCCTCACATTGTAGGTAAAGAACTGAGACTCAGAGAGGTTAAGCAGTTTTCAAAGTTCACTAAGTACCATACTTGGGGATTTGAGCTCAAGTCTATCTGGCTTCAAATGTTGCCTGTGTCTTCTCTATCACAACAGATTTGAATTAAATTTTCCAGGATTAAATGAAAAAACTAGGAGAACATGATTAGAAATTGTATCACTTAAAAAATGTTAGGATCAAAATTTTAATTTATATACTGTGATTAAAAATTTTAAATGTACCATAAAGTCAAAGTTAGGATAGAATAACCTAAATTGCAATATTGAAAGCATTACAGAATGTAGTATTTGCTAAAAAGAAAAGAGAAACATGAATAATTCACTAGTGTTTCCTAGTTAGCCATTTGTACTATACAACTAGGTACTGTACAGATGACCTGTATCCACACACAGTTTGCTCCATGTGGAGCAGATATTGGTATAAAATGAGTCTTACGTATTTCTTTATCTCTAATATCTGAGAAACCTCTTGAAAAGATAGTCTTCAAATGAAGATCTTCTTCAGGCAGAATTGGCTGTGAGGCAGGAAATGCCTGGCTCATTCAAGGAACCGGAAGTTCTCCACACAGGTGAGGTAAGAGACTGGAGAGGTGGGCAGAGGCTATGTTAACCAGTTGCACAAAATCCCGTTTTGTGTTTTAGAAGTGCTGTTGTTTGGACACTGTGTGGAGGGGATACTGAAAGGGGGTCAATCTGAAGGCAGAGACCCACTTAGGAGGATTATTTCATTTGTCCTGGCAAGAGATGGTGATGGCTTAAGAAGCCGAGAGAAATGGACAGATTCAAGTGAGACTTGAGAGGACTGATAGAGTTCCCTAATTACTTGGATGTGTAAGATGAGGAAGCTTATAAAGGATGGTTCTCAAGTTTTTCTTTTGAGCAGCCATTTCAGTGGTGGTCTGTTTAGTAAAACAAGGGAACCCTGGAGAGGGAAGCAGGTCTGAGGGGAAGATGAACTCAGTTTTGGACATGTGGACCATAATGATGGGTTTGTTTTTGTTTTTGTTTTTGGTGATACAGATTTGGAGCTTTCAGGTGTGGCCAGCAATAGAGATATAAATTGAGGTATTATAATTGCATAGCTGATTGAATGAGGTTACTAGCATGGAGTAGGCCAGTGAAATTGAGCCCTGCCCTACAAAGCCCTCCACAATTCAGGTCTCCATATAGAGTTATATTAACTTGCTTTGAAGCCATGTCTTTAGTAGGACATAATTTGGGAGGAAAGAAGTAAGATAGGATGGAGAGAAATTATTGAAGAAAGAATGGAAGGAATCCAAAATGTCTTTTTAATAAAATACCCACCATTCCTAGCAACAGAGAGGAACAACTACTTAAAACAGGGTTAGGGGTAAGGGCACTTGCAAGTTCATGGGCAGCACTGCAGAAGTCGTGGTAGGTAAAGCGTATCTCTGTTTCTATAAGCATCGCATTTCCTTCTTTTATTTCTGCCCCCTCCCCAACTCATTTAAGGCTGTGTGCTGAGGTTCTTTCCCTCTTATGAAAATCTCTTCCCAGAAAAGATCTGAAATAAGTTCACGCAAAAGCAAAGATGAGTAACTAATAAAAGCTTTGCAAGTTATCCTTAGCGGCAGCTTACATTCTCTGAAAATAACCACAGTAATATTTATAATCCCTCATGTACTTCTACAACCTTGTCACTCCCTCACTGTCCCCATTTGTGTGACTACACAAATAGGTATCATTTGTGAGCTGTCAAAAATGCTTGTGAAAAAAATAAACAAATGCCAACTAAATCAAACTGTCCAGAGCCCATTTATTCTTAGAAAAGTTAGAAATGGAAATGATCTCTCTAATATGAGATTTATAGAGTTTTTTCCAAAATTTTTGCAATATCTGATATTCAAATATAAGTAAATCTTATTCCAGTCCCTAGATAAAGCTCACATTTGCTTTGAACTTATGGTAAAAGCCTGTGAATTAGATTAATTTCTCTAAAAAAATAATTTGTTTAGGTTCAGTAGGAAGCCTACTCCGTTCTTTAAAAAAGCAGGCATTTATGAGTTAACCATCTGAAACTTGACTAGAAACTTCAGTAATTATCTCCTGTGGCTACAAGATCATCTCAAATACATATAGAGAAATTTGATACCAAAAGGTACTTTGCAGCCAGGAAAGCTATATTTCCAAGAATCTGGTGGCTCCATTATTGGTACCTTTTAAAATATGGACATTGAGCCAGTGTCTGAATATTTCCCATAATGTGCTAAGATTTCTCTTTTTAAATAACAGCTCTATTAAAATCTAATTCACTTATTTAAAGTGTGAAATCAGTGGTTTTTAATCTGCTTACAATATTGGGCAAACAGTAACACTAATTCCAGCACTTCTCCCCACATGGAGCCCCTGTGCTCATTTGCAGTTTCTCTCTATTTCCTCCTGACTGGGTGAGCTCTAGGCAAGCACCGGAGTGCTTTCTGTCTCTATGGCTTTGTCTATTCTATACATTTTACATCAGGAAATCACAAAATAAGCAATCTTTTGTGACTGACTGGCTTTTTTCACTTAGCATAATGTTTTCCAGGTCCATCCATGCTGTATCATGTACATGTATCAGTACTGTATTCCTTTTTATTGCTGAGTAATATTCCACTTGTGAGGATACATCACATTTTGTGGACCCATCCGTTAGTTAATGGACATCTGGGTTGTTTCCACTTTTTGGCTGTTAGGGTACGTACAGATTTTTGTGTAGGTGTATGTTTTCATTTCTCTTGGGTATATACCTAGGAATGGAATTGCTGAGTCAAATAATAATTCTATGTTTAACCACTGATAAACTGCCACACTCTTTTCCAAAGTGGCTACACCATTTTACATTCCCACCAGCAGTTCATGTGAGTTCCAATTTCTTTTCATCCTTTCCTTCATTTGTTATTGCCTTTTTGCTTATTGTCCTTTTAACTGGGTATAAAGTAATATCTCTTTGTGGTTTTGATCTGCATTCATGTGATTACTTATGATGTTGGGCATCTTTTCATGTGCTAATTGGCCACTGGTGTATCTTCTTTGGAGAAATATCTATTCGAATCTTTTGCCCACTTTGAAATTGGGTTATTTTTTATTATTGATTTTTAAGAGTCCTTTATATATTCTAGATACAAACAAGTCTTCTTCATTTTTGAGAAACTACTCCAAAGAAAGTAAATATTAGATAAATCAAAATATCTGCTGTTAGCACCCAAAACTGAGATATACACACATATATACAAATAACTATAAGATACAATTCTTTCTATGTTTTAGCAAGAAAATCTCCTCATTATTTGCAATAGCAAAACACTCAGAAAGTGTACCAATGTTCAAAAGAATGTGCAAAATGTACAATAACAGAACTCAGGTAAGCGAATTGTGGCATATTTATGTGGTGAAACATTATGCTGCCTTTAAAATGGTAATTATGAAGTGTTCTCCATGACCTTGGAAGACTTCTGTGTAGCATCAAATGAATGCACACACAGAGTATAAACTTAACTATGTTTTTTGAAAAATGTACAAAACAGGGTGCCTGGGTGGTTCAGTCAGTTAAGCGTCTGACTCTTGATTTTGGCTCAGGTCATGATCTCACTGTTGTGAGATCGAGCCCTGCATCCAGCTTAGCACAGAGCATGGGGCCTGCTTGGGACTCTTTCTCTCCCTCTCTCTCTGCCCCTCCCCCTCTAATGTGTGTTCTCTCTCTCTCTATCTCAAAATAAATAAAGTTAAAAATATAGAAAACAGACCAAAAAAAATTCTGCGATGTTAGTTGTGGCAGCACGCGGGCAGCAGCAGGACAGGTGATATTTTCCCCATGCTTTGCATTTAGCTACAGTAAGCATGCATTTCTTTTATAATCAGGCATTTGATGGGGAAGGAGGCAAAACTGTCTCAGCAGTAACACACAAAAACCTGTAAAACTAAAATAATATACTGTCTTTAGCAAATTTTCATGATTTTGGAAGTATGTGGTTTTCATGGCAGCTCATTACATCTTTTTGAGTAACGCCAGGAAGTTAGAGTCATCTTACCTACACAATACCACAACCATTTATGTTGGAACTTATTTCCCTAACTGTTTAAGATGCTTCTTGGAAGTAGCTTAGCATACTGAAACACATTTTCTCGTTCAGAAACAATACTTTGTGGTATTAATGGAGCCCTCTACTTTGAAATATCTGTGAAGTCCTGATCAAGGACAATTTTTCTTTGCTTCGTTTTTGTTTGTTTCCTTCATATATCATTGAAAGACAGGCCTCCACAATAACTCTGTGCGGCTCCTTTGCTCGGAAGCCAAGGGTATTCCCATGATGGAGGCAGGCACTGGATCTCTGGCCGCAGCTCCTGAAACTGCTATCATTTCAAGACAAACCACTAATTGCTGAGGAATTCACTGGGAGCTAAAAAGGAACTTTCCTTCACAGTGTACTCCTTGAGATCTCTAGCAGATTTCTTTTGTTCTCAGGCCCTGGGTTGTCATTATCCATGACAGTACTCATTCCCTATTCTCCACGCGAATATATTCTAAGGCAAAACTGCTTTTGAAAAACAAAATGTTCTGGTAGGTTTGGATCCATAGCGATACAGGGATGTTGGCACGGGGCTGTGGACACATGTCCAGAACGGCTGTTTGTAAATGTGATAGCAATTTTGCTAAAAATAAGGACTTTCTTTGCAATTTATGGAGGTATGGATAGAGGAAAAACTGGAGTTGTCCTTCATTTTTCAAATGCCCTTTCATTTCCTGCTGTGTGCTGATGTTTCAAAGTCTCCACATGAATTAAAAGTTCCAATAAGATTTGCCATAGCGGTTTCTTGGGAATGTCCATAAATATTTTTTTGCTTTGGTTTTTGTTCTCAGCAGAAAGTGTTGCTTGTGATTATCCCTTTTCTAAATTACATCTCTTTTTTTAAGATATGAAAAAATAAGCTTTTGTGTTTTTCAGGAAGTAAACAGATTTTTTTTTTTTTTTTGCTCAACTCAAGTAGAAGAGGTTTTACTTTACGAGCATGAAGCTGAAGTTTTCAATTACTGATTCTACAAAAAGGCAACAGTGCCTTCTCACCAATGACTTCCTGGTTTAAGTAAACTTTTCTCACATTTTTCCTGTAAGTGATCATTGTTTTAACAGGTTAATTATTTTACCACGTAAAGTGGTCATTGTGCTCTGTGCTCAGTGCTGTGCATAAATCAGGCCCTTCCTTGTGTTGGGACACTCATCTCCTGGCTTCCACAGCACTAACCAATTTGCTCAGAGATTTTTTATCCATCCAAGGACTTAAAAGTTCAGTAACGTTTAAACAACTTTAAAGAGAAAAAGAATCACGCAATTCAAAGAGGATCCCTTGAGGCCTAACCCCTGCTGGCCTCTAGGTCACAAAGTAGTGGATATATTACTCCCCAGGGCTTTGCAATATTAGCTATGGCGGACAGTGCCTCTTTTCTTCTACCAATTTTTTTCCCCTTTTTCTTTTTAACAAAAGGATTCCATTAAGGAAACACACACACACGCACGCACACACACACACACACACACACACACATTAGGTAGGAATGCACAGGCATTTCCAAGTTCAATTTCTTTCCATGGATTGTACTCTCTCTTCCCTGGGGATTATTAAGGAACGTTGGCAGATGCTGACGGATCTTGCTGTTTGACATCCCTCCTCCTCAGGTTCGGCCACACAGGACTGAGCAGGAGGCTTAGGTACCAGCCACGTGATAAATCTATTGATGGAATTACAGCTGAAGTCACTCAGTACTTATTTGTCACCCATGTTGTTCCTTTTCTCATTTAATTCTCAAAACCTCTGGAAGAGGTCAGTATTATTGTTGTCTTTGTTTTGCTGGGCTTAAGTGAATTGGCCAAGGTTACATAGCCATTGAAGGGCAGAGGCAGGAATTTAGTGCCGGCCACCCCATACCAGTGAATGTTGGCTTTCTACCCCTATTATTTTGGACTCAACTACAAAAGTACCTACATCTGTCAGCTCTTCCTATTATTTCCACGTGCTTTCCATGGACAGGAGTGCAAGTTTGCAAATCCCAGCTGTCCACTGAAATAGCGCACAACCACCTCATGTATTACACAGAATGTCAGATAGGGCACTAGAATCCTATGTGTTTACAGTGTCTTCAACAAATATTATTACACTCTATACTATTTGGAATTAAATTGATAAAAACTAGTAAAATGTACATTTTAATAAAGTTACTCTCTCAGGTGAATAAGGTGAGTGCCAATATCTGCTTGCATTAATAGCATTTAGAAGTGTATACAAGTTTAAGGGGTTGCTTGGGTGGCTCAGTTGGTTAAGCATCCAACTTCAGTCCCAGTCATGATCTTGTGGTTCCTGAGTTTAAGCCCCACATCTGGCTCTGTGCTGATAGCTCAGAGCCTGGAACCTGCTTCAGATTCTGTGTCTCCCTCTCTCTGACCCTCCCTTGCTCATGCTCTCTCTCTCTCTCTCTCATAAATAAAAATAACATTAAAAGAAATTTAAGAAATTTATATAAGTTTAAGAAGCATTATTATATTACATCTTACCTATTTTTTCTTATTGAAACTATTACATTATATTTTATAATTGTTATTTAAGTGCTAAATGCATTCACCACCATAGGAGATACTGAAAAATTAAAAAACAATTAGAAATCAACTTAGATCCATATATCCTTTTATTTATTTATTTTTTCATATATCCTTTTATTTATTTTAATGTTTATTTATTTTTGAGAGACAGAAATAGAGTGCGAGTTTGGGAGATGTAGAGAGAAGGAGGCACAGAATCTGAAGCAGGATCCAGTCTCTGAGCTGTTAGCACAGAGCCTGAGGTGAGGCTTGAACTCACAAATGGTGAGATCATGACCTGAGCTGAAGTCAGACGCTTAACCAACTGAGCCACCCAGGCACCCCAACTTAGATCCATATATTTAGGGATAACCTCTGCTAGCATGATGATGTCTCTTTTAGTTAATATCTCATAAACATATTCTTGCCACAGAACATTATGGCATAACATTTTATATAAGGATTATATACTATATCATTGTATGAGTCTAGCATCTTTTATTTAACCAGTTCCCTATTTTTGGACATTTAATGTTTTTTAACTATTCATTATTAAAAACAATGCAGCAATTATCCTTGATGGTAAATCTTTGTGTACATTCATAATTATTTCCTTAAGATAATTTCTTAAAAGTAGAACTTTAGGACCAAAGGATATGCAAAGCATTAGGAGTTTTTTCTTTCTGGAAAATTTTTACCAATACTTTAAGTCCCAACAGCTACATGAAAATTACTCTACCCCTTACCAACACTGAGTATTATCAATGTTCAAGCAATTACCAATCCCATANCTTTTTTCTATTGCTATCTTTCCCACAGACACACTTTTCATTTCGTGCCGTGTTTTCATCCACCTGCAGTTTAGGTTTGAGTGCTGTTTGTATTTAATTTTACAGGAAAAAGAAATTTTTTGGAAATAAAGGTATAAAATTATTCTGTAGTTTATGTTATGTATCAGGCCATTTTTTCTAAATTGCTTTTCCTTCCTTTTAAAATATCAGGAGAGTTACTCCTTACCATTGCCTAACCTTTTTCATTGGAGGAACTATGGACTATCAACGGCTTTCCTTTCTGTGCCTGAATTTCTTCATCTATAAAATGGAGATTAAAAACAGCATCTATAAAATGGGGATTAAAAGTAGGGCGCTTGGGTCGCTCGGTTGGTTAAGCATCTGACTTTAGCTCAGGTCATGATCTCATGGTTTGTGAGTTGAAACCTCACGTTGGGCTCTGTGCTGACAGCTAGCTCAGAGCCGGAGCCTGCTTCAGATGCTGTGTCTCCCTCTCTCTTCCCCTCCCCTGCTTGTGCTCTCTTTCTCTCTATCTCTCTCTCTCAGAAATAAATGAATAAACTTAAAAAAAAAAATAAAACACAGCACCAGTTCAGGGATGTCTGGCTGGCTTCGTTGGTAGAGCATGTGCCTCTTGATCTTAGGATCACAAGTTCAAGCCTCATTGTGGACACAGAGCTTACTTTGAAAATAAAAACAAAAAAAAACAGTACTGCTTCATATAGCTCAGGTTAAATGAGCTAGGTAAAGTGCTTTGTATAATGACAGGCCCAGAGAGAATGTTATATAAGAGTTAATATTTTTATTTTTATTCAGTGTAATACAAATATTTATGCTAATGAAATCACCAGTAGACTCTAAACACTGCCCAACTATTGAGAATCAATTAAGAAAGTAATCCCACTGGAGGCACAAAGTAACCATTATTGACCCTTGGTTTAGTAAACATTAATTTGAGGGCATGCTAAGCAAAGAAAAATAATAAATAAATGAATTCACTTCCAGGTCAGAAGATTTTGAGCAAAAAGAGTGCAAGTTACAGACATTCGCGCATTTTGCTAAAAGGACAGCTCTCCTCTATTTTGGAAGATTTTTCTGTCTGATGTAGGTGTCTGCTCATAAGGATCCTTGAGGAGGGAATGTAGGAGGAAAGTGTATGCTCCACACACCATCTACCATCCCTCCCCTTCCTTACTAATGGAACCTTGAAAGTAGGCTGCTGCATCCTTCCGGAGGGGCCAGTTCTTCCATTGTCCCAGGAGGTGAATCTAGATTCCATTCCCCCCCTCCCCCCAGTGAATGGTTTAGAAATAGGTGAGTCCTTCCATTCTTGCTAATGCCACACTGTAACCAGGGCACAGGGATGCAAGAGCACCTGCCTCTTGGGGTCCCAAACAGACCAGGTTGGCCACTCGCTGCTGACAGCCACCAAAGGTATGGAGAGGTGGTGAAACAAGAGGGAATTTATTTCATTGAGGCCAACACTGAGAAGACAAAGACAGTCCCCAATGTACTGAAAAGGCTTCCAGGTTTATATAAGGAAAATGTGAGACAAATGTTGGTGGGTTCATGCAGGTGGATGGGATGGTAAAAGTCAGGTTGATTATTGTCTTGGATCAATCATGTGGGGTCTTTCTGATGTCAGGGCAGTCCTTAGTACTTGAGAGTTCCTGTCACAGCATGATTTGCTTACAGGGTCTTTTGCCCGTGTTAAGAGATAAGCTGGAAAGAGGAGCTTAATCAGTTAGAAAGTATAGGCTGAGGTCAAAATGGAGGTAGTTGAAGTCCTCTTTTAACACGAGGCAAGGTCCAATAGGGGACTTCTGGGAGAATGTTCCTGGAACTTAAAAAGGGATGCATGAAGGAAATGATTTCATCTTTCAACCTTTGGACATTAATGTGTAAGGATGTAGGAATTAGAACCACAGCAACCCTTTTGACCATAAGTGGGTTAATCCGAAGAGATAAACCTTCATGCTGAGAGTGAGGGGGCAGGAATTTGGAAAAAAAACATGGATCTCTGATGATGTCTTTGAACTGCTAAATTAACCAACCTACAACACCTCCACTCTGTTACTCTGTGTTTTTTAAGTTATTTTTTAATTTTTTAAATGTTTATTTATTTTGAGAGAGAGAGAGAGAGCCAGTAGGGGCAAGAGAGAGAAGATCCCAAGCAGTCTCCACCCTCAGTGTGGAGCCCAACGTAGGGTTTGCCCTCATGACCGTAAGATCATGACCTGAGCCGATATCAGGAATTGATGCATAACTGACTGAGCCACCTACGCGCCCCTCTATTACTCTGTTTTAATATGTGAGATCTTAGGTCTTGTAACTGTTTAAGCCATTTTCAGTTGAGGCTTCTGTTATGCAGCAAAAAACATCCAATCTAACACAGAGGGACATACATGTAAGACATGAGGGATAGACATATCTTACCTGGCTATGCAGACATACTAGTTTCTTATTGCTGGTATAACCCATTTCCACACACTTTGGCTTTAAAACAACACAAATTTATTCTCTTACAGCTCTAGAGGTCAGAAATCCAAATTCAACCTGTTGGCAGTGCTGAGTTCCTTCTGGAGGTTTAGGAGAGAAGTAGTTGCCTTGCCTTCTTTGGCTTTTAGGACATTCTGCATTCCTTGGCTGTGGCCCTGTCTCCCCATCACTGCAGTCTCTTGCTTCCAAGAGCACATCTCCCACTACTGACTTGGCTCTTCTTCTGCCTTCTTATAAGGACAGTGGACCAAGATAACCTCTCCATCCCCCCATAAGATAGGGATCCCCACTAAGGCCCTGTCTTACTCACATCTACAAGGTTCATTTTGCCATATAAGGTAGTATTGTCATGGGGTCCTGGGCTTATGACATTACCATCTTTGGGGAGGGAGTCATTATTCTGCCTACCACATCAGGTAAACTGAGCCAATCCTGGAGAGCTGCTGTCACAGCCAGATCACCGTATGTTCCTGTGGAGGGAACAGCATGATTGCTGAACTGCCATTATTGTGTCCTTTATTTTCCCAGTCTCAGTCAGACTCTTCCTCTTTGCAAGTGATTGTATCTTGATTCCTCATCAGTAGCCCTAATTTAGCCCAGATGATCAGTCCTTTTTGCTTCCTCTCCGTAATAATGACATTTGACATTTAAAACGAGTCTTTAGTCTATGTACTATTTTAAGAGCTTTATGTGTACTAAAGAAATGAATCATCATAAGCCTCTGTCATAGTTGCTACTAATATACCCAATTTACCTACGAGCAAATTCGACTGCATTTGTGTCAATTCACACAGCTTACTATGAGTGCTTATTTTTTCGGCTTATGTAGGAGCTGGTAGCCTGTGATTTGGTTTCTCTTCCAGAAATAGAAAATAAAGTCAAGTTCTTACCACTGAGGACCAGTTAGGATGATTTTAGTTGCAATTCTCACCATATCCAGTGGGGTTAAACAAGAGTTTATTCTCTCCCCAAAAAGAAGCCCAGAGTCAGGGTTGGAGAGTGGGCTAATTCAGCTGCTCAGTCATGTCAAGTTTCCTTTTATTAGTGAGGAAAGCCTCTTTCCAAAGCTCCTAAGCAGTGTTTCTCTTCTGGTCTGATCCCTGCACTAGTCACTGGCCAAGAGGAATGGCCAGTCATGACTCATGCTTGGGCCTGAGCCTAACTGCTGTGAGCACATTGCTGCCTGATCTCTGAATGAGACCAGCGGTCTATTAGCAAAGAGAGGAGAGAAGGAACCAGGAGGCACACAGACCGTAGAGTGTAGAACGGAAGCGAAAACATATGAAATAACTCCGTAACTGATCGCAGGGTATCTCCCACCACATGGAACAAATAGGCCCTGGGACCATTCATCGCTTTGATCCAGAACAGACTTTAGCGCTACTCCTCAGCTGGGACTGGCCTGGCAGTGCACAAGGCGGGGGGCATGCTGTCATCCACTGAACAGATATCATTGGAAGCGGTGTTTGACTCCCTCCTTATCAATGCAACTCAAAGGGTCCATGTAGTAAACACTTCTAGTGACTCTGAAGATAGTATTATTTTCATAAGGAAGGAAAACTCCTCATGGGCCAAATATGCACTTTTTCAGAGAAGGGACCTTTCATATTCACTGCAAAATTTTTTTGAAGTTACTTTCTACAATTTTCCCCCAAATAACCCATTTCAGCAACAGCAGAGCACACGATACCTAATTTGTCTTTCCGTAGCAGAGCAGAGCTGAGTCAGACCTCCCCTGGCTCAGGCCTCCCGTTTCCACGCTACCGGCTCCTGTCAGGTCCGACTCTGGACGTTTAGCTCCTATGTCATAGTTAGTGAACAAACCATTCCTGTATCAATGTTCCTGTCACTGTTGGACCATGGTCATGTTCTTTTCTTCAGAAAGTAGGATTGTTTAGCTTGCAGTTTCCATCATGCGGATGTGCGTCTTCAAGCCAAGAGTCTGGTCTTCCTGTCTGAACATCCCTACAAAGCTAAGAGCAGCCACTTTACCATTAATCAGCAGTCAGATGAAGCACTGACTTCTGAAGAGAACTTCTCTTGCTACTGTGGCCTTCCCCACGCTCTGGCACCCTGAGGGACAGGCGGGCGGGAATCTGTTGGCATGTTCAAAATAGTAAAGGATGCAAGTGGCAGGACACCTCTTGCTTTGCTTTCAACTTCCGTCACGGTGTCTCTTTTCTCCACGGCCACTTCTGCTTTTCCTGTGCGGGTCAAAGTCTCAGGAGTAATTACCCCTCAGTAAGCTTAGGAGTGCACTTTGTACAGGTGGGGTCCTTGTTATTTGAGCCAGAGGATGTTTAACGTGTAGTACAACATTACACAGAGTCCAATCCTTCTCTGATAACTCCTAGGAAATTGTCTTTAAAAAAATTTTTTTTAGTGTTTATTTTTGAGAGAGACAGAGACAGAGAGACAGAATGTGAGCAGGGGAAGGGCAGAGAGAGAGGGAAACACAGAATCTGAGATGTCAACACAGAGCCTGATGTGGGGCTTGAACTCATGTACTGGAAGATGATGACCTGAGCTGAAGTCAGATGCTTAACCAACTGAGCCACCCAGGCGCCCCACCTAGTAAATTGTTTTGGGGGTCAGCAGAGCCAAGGATGAGGTTAAATGGGAAGTGTTGATTTGGGGCTTTTTGGCTCATTCTGTTGCATGGAGGTCCCCACAGGTCACCTCTCTAGGCTGTGGAGCTGTGACAGTGTAATGTGTTGCATAGCTCAGACTTGTCTTCATTCTTTCCACCAGAGCTTGGCCGGAACACTCAGGTGCTAGAGCATCTGGGAAAGACCTGCGTCCTGATCATCTATGTAGAAAGCTAAGGCAGACACTGGAAACAGTCTATTTTCTCTCCATTTCTGACACCCCTCTTCCTTCTGCAACTATTGCTTTGCAGTTGTCCTCACTGCCTTGTAAATCACTCAGAGCCCTGCCGGCAGATCTAAGATAATATCCCTAATGGAAAGTGAGAGGTTATCTGATTTGTCTTGTTTAGGATGAGTCACTTGTATGTTTGAGAAATGAAGCCCCAGATTCTGTTACTGATACTGGAAACTGCACAGAAAGAATGAGTCTGGAGTTTAGAACGCACATCGTGAATCTCACACCAGTGATGCTCTGGCTGTTCAGAGGGATGGAACAAGAATCAAATCTCTAAGGTGGAGGTTTTTGTGAAAAATCTCACTTGTTATTAGAGAGGTCTTTTGAGTACATAGCATATTGAACCTTAATATTATGGACTTGAAGGAAAATATTTCCTTTGGAATAGGAAGCCTCTGTTATGTTTTGGAAGAATTTTCCAGTAAATCATCTAACAGCTGCTTTACTGTACAGGCCTTGAAATTTTATCCTTTCATTGGTTACATACGCTTTTGCTTTTGGAAACTTCACATGCTTCTCTTTACCAGTAATATTTTGTTCCCAAAATATCAGCTCCTGGGGAGGATTTCATAAAGGCTGACCCAACAAGAAATGTTTTTGAGCAAACCTTCTGGATATCTTTGGCTAGGTACCATACTCTGTGTAAGATTATGACTTAAAATCCCAAAAGCCAACCTACAGAGATAATGATTTTGTGACAAAAGAATATGTTAACCATCGCTTAACAGAAAAGCATCTTGTATCTGCGAGGGTGGCAACAATAATTCGAGCGGATACTAGCAGGGGTAGAATGTGAGGGAGCGTGTGTGTGTTGCAATGGCAAGGTGTGATGGCACAAAGCCTTGGCAGAAATATGACCAGTGAAAATTCTCCCTTTCAGGTGGCAGATGGAAGATTGCCTTGACCGAGAGGGGAGGCACTAAATAAATACCTCCAAAGGGAACAGAAAGAGAATAGCTTGCTTGGTGCCATGTTATTGAAATAAGCCTGCAGTTCTCAAAGTTTGTTGCACATGAGGGTCACCTGGAAGGTACATGCTCCAGAACAGTCATGATGTGTTGATTTCTAGAAGGGGGCTGTTGGCTAATGAGGATTGGAAAATAGGTGGGGGCCGGGGGGATGAGGCTGGAAACTCACCAAGCATAACTTCAGTTTATGGAGCAGAGTTTTTGAAATCCTTTAATGGAGGAAGATTCCCCATAGACAGTGTAAGAACAAAGTGGAGAGGAGAGGGGAGCACAGCAAGCTTTGCTCTAACAGCCCATCTGACACTGGCGACGGTGTCTGATGGGATAGAAATAGAGCAAGGCACATGGCTTCAAGGGGAGTTGGTCAATGGAAGAGTTTTCAAGAAGACTTTTCAGTGACAGTTTGAAGGGAATTAAAGCAGGAGAGGAACCATTTATGAAAACTTTGGCAGTACATAACAAATTTGCAAATTATGGGTGTACCTGGGTTGAATTTTGGCTCATCTGTTGATTTTGATTCAGAATAACTCTCATTTTAGAAATTCTATGCATTGGCATATTAAAAGGTTAATAAATAAAATAGCTCTTTCCCACTGGCATTCCCATTAAGCCAGTTAGAGATCAATGGAGATTAAAAAAAAAAAGCATGGGTGGGGGGGCTGGGTGGCTCAGTTGGATGAACATCCAATTTTGGCTCAGGTCCTGATCTCACGGTTCATGAGTGCGAGCCCTGCATCAGACTAGCTGCCGTCAGCACAGAGCCCATTTCGGATCCTCTGTCCCACCACCCCCCGCTGTCTCCCCACTTGCACTCTCTCTCTCTCAAAGATAACTAAATCTTTAAAAAATATGTATCAGCATGATTACTGAAAGCAATTACATTGGAGGGTATGAGTAAATGGCTAAATAGACTTGCTAAGACTGCACCCTCCTCCTTGGCCTTGATTCAGCCCAACTGAGGGAAATTTGCATTTGCAAAGCACACTCTTACCCATGATCCTTGTGTCACATTAGTTCAGGCAGAGAGGGAAGAAAAGAACAAATTCCTAGTAGTTACTCATTTAAATATTATTTAATAGAGAAGCTCTCCTCCAATGAAACCAATGGATTTCATCCACTGGTGAAACAATAGGATACAAGTTACCCATTTGAGTGACGCCCTTTATTTTAAAAAAGCTGCACTCTTTAACATGACGGCACAAGTAGAAAATTATATTATTCATACATGACAGTAGGAAAAAATATGAGTCTGTTTGAAGTTGGAGAAGCAATGAGCTTAAGGGTTCTGGACTTCACAGGACTTCACAACGTCAGTTCACCTGTAACCCATTTGTGGTACACAGGTGTGCAGTGGTGTGCCATCTAGACAGACAGGCCTGAAGGGTCTGCCATCTATTTTCTTACTATATTTTCTGAGAAAATCATATGGTATTTTTCCCCTTCATTTGTTAATCTGTGTGGTATCTTTCTAATAACAGTTTTCTCTCTGATACCAAGTAGATGTCCTACAATTCAATTTAATTCTGCCACTAACTACCCAGAATTAGCACAGACCCCATAGGTTAAGGGCTCAGTGCCCCAAGACTGTCCTCACTTCAGGTCCCCAAGTTGTTGGGGTCTCCATACTGCTGGCCAACTGGCTATAAACATGACTTCCCATGACCACCCTGCTCCCAGGTTCGATCATTTGATAACATGATTCACAGAACTCAGGACACGTCTATAATTATTATCGGTTTTATGATAGAGGACACGGCTCTAATGGAAGAGATGCCAAATGGAAGAGATGCATATGGTAAGGTAGTAGGAGGCAGAGGAGGAAGGACACGGAACTTGCGTGTGCTCTCCAGGCACGCCGCCATCCAGCGCATTGATGTTGTCACGCATTCATATAGTCAGGATGCTGTGCAGACCTCGCTGTTTAAGAATGTTTTATCCAGCTTTTATTAAGTAGGCATGGTTGATTCACTCATTGGACATTGTGATTGAACCATCTCCAGCCCCCTTGCCTTCCCCTCCTCAAGTGCCAGGAGCTGGGACTGAAACTTCCCAACCTCTAATCCTATCCTTGGTCTTTCTGGTGATCAGATTCTATCCTGAAGGCTTGGTAGAAAGGGGTTCATTATGAATAAAAATGGACACTCCTATCCCTCAGGAAATGCCAAGGATTTTAAGAGCTTTGCGCCAAGAACGTGAGACAAAGACCAAATATATTTCTTATTATACCATAATGAGGTAAATATATATTAACAGATTTTTCTAATGTTAAATAATTCTGACATTCTTATATTTTGTATACTCAATTCACTTTGGCTCACTAATATTTTATTTAAGGTTTTCCCAATGTGAGAATGGCCTATAATTTTCCTTGTTCATATTGTAACATCTAATTTTATTAGCAAGGTTCAGTTAGGTTTATTAATTAGTTGGGGATCATTTCCTCTTTTTTTAGTCTTAGGATAAGTTTGTTTAAAATTAGAACATGTTCCTTGAATGTTTCATTTACATATGGAAATTTCTGGGCTGGTTTTACCTTTTGAGAAATCCTTTAATTACTGATTTAGTTACAACAATGATTATAAGATCATTCAGATTTTCTATTTCTTCTTTTGTCTTTAGTTTTGGTAAGTTGCATTTTTTAGGGATTTGTCCATATCATTTAGGTCTTAAACATATGGACATAACATTATTCGTAATGTTGTTTTCTTTTTTCTTTTTTTAAAGACTTTGTTTTTTAAGTTTATTTATTTATTGAGAGAGAGAGAGAGCAAGTGTGTACACAAATGGGGGAGGGGCGCAGAGAGAGAGAGAATCCCAAGCACGCTCTGCCTTGTCAGTGCAGAACCAGTGTGGGGTTTGAACTCATAATTGTGAGATCATGACTTTAACCAAAGTCAGATGCTTAACTGAATGAACCACCCAGGACCCTTCATAATGTCTTTTCTTATATTTAGTTTGAGAAAGACAGAGCAAGCATGAGTGGGGAAGGGGCAGAGAGGGAAGGAGAGAGAGAATTTCAAACAGGCTCTACTTTCACTATGGAGCCTCACTTAGGGCTCCATCTCATGACTGTGGGATCATGACCTGAGCTGAAATCAAAAGTGGGATGCTTAACCCACTGAGCCACCCAGGCACCCCAGTTGTTTCTTATATTTTAATATGTGTTGGATTTATGCTCCTCTTTTCAAACTTAATGTATTTTATTTTTGCTCAAGATACCAAAGCAGAAGTTATAGCTTATGATTGAACAAAATTCTTGTTATGAGGCCTGTGAGTCTTTAGATACTTAAGGATGTCACTAATTTCTGTCGTTTACTCCACAGATGGGTGTGAAGCTTGTTTTGATATGCCTTTTCTGATGGAGGTAGAGGGACATTCCAGAGGCTTCCACGGGCTTCCCAGTATGATAGCTCTAAAATGCCCCACAGACCAAACGGCTCAGTGTGGGAATTGTGCTACCAAACATGCCAATCCCAATTACACAGCCAGAGGGAAAATCGGCCAGTGTCAACGGAACAATAACTGTGATGATGAAATTAGTTGATAAGACTTTAGAACCATTGTTATAAGTATATTGGAGGACTAAAAGAAAAACATGAACATGTTGAGAGGAAAGAGAATCTCAACAGAAAAATGGAGTCTTTAAAAAAAAAATCCAATAGAAACTCTAGATCCAAAAGAATCAACATATAAAATGAAATAATCGCAAGATACTTCTAATACTGCAGAAACAAACAAACAAAAAACAACTTGAAGATAGGACACAGGGTCCATCAAAACTGAAGCACAGAGAGAAAAGACTGAAAAAAGAGTAGACAGAGCCTCAGAAAGTTGTAATCAGTATATATATAATTCGATTATCAGAGGGAGAAGGTATTAATTGGAGCAGAAAGATATTTCAAGCAATAGTGATCAAATAGTTTCAAAATTGGATGAAAAATACAACCCAAGGAAACTGGGGAATGTGAAGAAAGATAAACACAAAAATCACACCAAAACATATCTTATCATCAAATTGCCAAAAATCTATAAAGAAAGAGAACACATTAAAAGCAGCCAGAGGAAAGGGACATTGAATGTGGGTGAAAATGCTGGCTTCTCACTAACAATGCAAGCCAGAACCAAAGGACATGTTCGGCCCTTCCCTGGGACTACTTCAATCCATGTGCCCTATTTCAGAAACTCTGTGTGTTGTTCTAAAACAGAGAGGCTCTGTATGCTGCTACTTCTCCTCAGCCCCCATCTCCAAGTTTCTGTATTAAATAAAACTGAATAATAATCCAGGATCATATGTTATAAAAATTATGCATCTGACAGAAGATGATCTTGGCTCTATTCTAATTAATCACTGATGTGCTGTATAACAGTATGCGTACCACTTAATATCTAAAACCACCCTTAGCTAATAAACTGATGTGTTTTGAGAAAAGAAATGTTAGTACAAAAAAAATGGTTTTGTGGAAAGGGACTGTTAGATAGAAAATCAGAAAGTAGTATTAATAACTCATTTAAAAAGTTTTTAAATATGTATTTATTTTTGAGAGAGGGAGAGCGAGCATGAGTTGAGAAGGGGAAGAAAGAAAGGAGAGAGAGAATCCCAGGCAGGTTCCTTGCTGTCAGCACAGAGCCAGATGTGGGGCTTGAACTCATGAAACCATGAGATCATGACCTGAGCTGGGATCATGAGTTGAGGCTTAACCAACTGAGCCACCCAGGCACCCCTAAAATAATTCACTTTCAAGCATCCTGAGAAAGGGATATCAACAGTGCAGATAAGAATACCAAAAAGAAAATAAAACTTTAGAAAGCAGTAAAGGAAATGTGTTTGTCAGGCTATAGAAGTTAAAGCTCAGGAAAATCTTAGAAATATTGCTTCAAGATAAAGAGGTTTATATCACATAATTATTAAATATTTTATTGTAGGAGATTATTTAATGACATGAAAAAATGCTTGTGGTATATGATTAAATACTAAAAGAGAATAGTCATAGAATAATAATTGGTAAACTATCTTCCAGTGATAAATGGATGGACATATAGATAGATGGATGGATAGACAGAATGATAGAAGGGATACCAAAATATTGGCAATGACAGAGTAGTAGGCTTAAAGATGTTTTAAATTTTCTTCCTTGTGCTTTTTTACATGACATTATACATTTTCTACAATAAATATGTCGTTTAAAAAATTAATAGATTTGATATTTTGGAGTAGTTTTAAATTTACAGACAAATGGAGTGGAAAGTAGAAAGTTCCTATGTTCCTCCTAATTTCCCCATCCTGATTTCCCCTATTATTAGTATTAGTGTAGCACATTTGTTACAGTGCTGAGCAAATATTGATATGTTATAACCAAAGTCCGTAGTTTTGCTCTTTTGACAAATGTATTATGACCTATATTACAATATCAGTTTGTTATCTTTGTAATTAAATATAAAGTTTTAAAAACAAAAGTAATCATTACTATATAGACTATAGTGATAAATATTTCATAGACAATGTGATGAGCTGTTTTTTTAGCTTCACTGAAAATAACTCTGAGAATTCATTTCTATTTATTGCTTCTACTAATAACACCAATGGCTTGACCTAGAAAAATATCGTCGTTATCTGTTAATTTATGTACGTATCCTTTGGGTCTAAGTAAGCAATTAGTTTCATTAAGGTCATTCTTTCTCAAAATATAGAACAACTGGAAGATTTTTATATCTGTTCAATTACCTATCTAAAACTATGCCAGGTATATTTGGGGGGCACAATGAGTGGGAGGGTCAGGGAAGACTTTGTAGAGGAAGTGATAGTTGAACTGGGACCCAAAGAATCAGAAGTAGAACGGAAACAATATATAAAAGGTAAAGAAAGAAGAATGGCATTCATGCAAATGATAATAGTTAATAAATTAGAAGATTAGATTACGTGAATTCTTGTTTTAAGAAAGAATAGACCATTGTTGGATATTTGAGCAAAAGCTTATTGATGGAGTGCCTTTGAATTGGGTTGGGATAAAGTTAGATAAAGAAAGATACAGAGGAAAAGTAGACTCAGTCAAATGTCGAGGATCACAACCTGAATAGAGGTTCTATGTTACACATTATAGAGACTTTGCAAAGGGAAGAGAGTTAAGAAAGGTAAGACTAGATTGGTAAGGAAGAAGGAATGGATGGATAGTCTTTTGAAATAGTTTGATGACACCGGACCAACATGGAATCATTCTGGATTATTTTAGTGTTTTTTGCCTTTAGATGTGTCTATTGAACAGACGGAAAACCAACTAACCCAACAAACGAACAAAAGTTAAAAGACACGCAATTACCCAAGTGTTCAGAGCCTGGATGTAAAAAGTGGCAGTAGGGATGGAAGGAAGAGATGATTGTAAGAGATTTCTATAAAAAAGTAATAACATAAGATGAACTTGGACTTGGAGAACGAGGAGAAAACCAAGGTGAACTTGAGATACTAATCTTGGAAGACTGGTAAGGCTCCAGGCAAAATTGAAAAATTGATGCAGAGAAGGTCAGTTTTGGATTGGTGGTTTGGGACAGTAGGGTAGTTAAATGGAAAAGTCATGTAGATAACTGGGAACAAGATATAAGTATTCAAGTGAGAGAGAACATAGCAGGAAACAAAGACTCAGGAGTCATAAGCAGCAAGGCTGTATATGAAGCTTTATAAGTAGATTAGCCATTGGCATGAGAACTGAGGGGAGAGATCACAAGTAAAGCTTTAAGGAATATTTACAAATGGAGAGAAAAGGAAGAAGAGCCTAGAAAAATGGGGCCAGTCAGTCATGCAAGACTGGGAAGGAGACCATTTTAAGAAAGAAGTAATAGCCACATCAACTTCTGAATGTGGTGGTGGGGGGGGGGGCACCTGGGTGGCTCAGTCGGTTGAGTGTCCAGCTTCCACTCAGGTCATGATCTCACAGTTCATGGGTTCAAGCCCCACTGGAGCCTGTCTTCGGATTCTGTGTGTGTCTCTCTCTGTCTGACCCTCCCCTGCTCACACTGTCTCTCTCTCTAAAAAATAAATAAAACATTTAAAAAAGAAAGAAAAAACAAAAATAAGTGGGTTGAAGTCATTAGCAATATTAAGGCTATTTCAATGGACTGTGGAAATGGAATCCAGATTATAGAAGATTTTCAAAGAGATCAAGTGGCAAGAAAATTGAAAATGGATCAAGTGAGCAATGACCACCCACTTGAAGATTTGGGATATGAAAGAAAGGAGAACTGCTATAGAGTTTAGAAGAAAATGTCAATTAAACATTTAATTTAGCAGCTAAGAGATTTGTGAATGATTAAAGACAGAAGGGAAAGAGTCTGCTTCTGTATTTTTTTCTGCATCTACTTTTTTAAAAACATGGCCATTACTTGAATATTCTTTGAAAAAATACATCACTGTGCAACCCTTTGCACAATAATGTTGCTTCAATTATTAGTATTTGAACACGCAATCCTGTATCGTTCTTTTGAAGTCTTGCCTAGGTGTTCCTTAGAGGCAAGGTGGGGAACACCCTAAAGCAGAGTCACACTGCAGGTGGATCACATCACAGAGCCGCTATGTAGTCAAGATTTAGGATTATGACTTTTCTGTGTTATGATTTGAAACTTGGTGAACAAGTGCTCCATTTCATGGCTGCTTCTTTATCCTTCATGACCCTGAAAAGCATTCTATTTCTAGCTTTAGCAACCCTTCATTCTGCTGTTTGAATAATAAATGATAAAACGTCATCATCTGTTTTAGTTCTGTGTATGCAAAAATGGAGTTGTGTGTGTTAATCTCAGAATTTAATTTACAGCTGTCAGATTATCAGTCATTTTATGACTAATAACATGAGTTGACTAACGGGTTTAAAAAGAAACAAATCGGTGGCTGGTGATGAAAATGTTTATTGTACAATTTGTCTGCTATATTATATCTGCAAACAATGGCCATTATATCATGGTAACTAATCTGTTCTGAGAATGAATACTCAACAACAATTATGGCATAAAGGTAAGCATAATATGTTATACTTCTTGGTTCTTTCTTTTTAGGAATCTATCGTTTAAAGAAAGATAATTTTCAGATGCCGTCAGCAGAATGATTTAAGCCATACCTACACATTTGCCCTGGATAGGTTCTATCACCAAAATGCATGTGACAAGTAAATTGAAGGAAAACTGACATGGAAATTCATCCACATATGTACTCATGTCTGCTTCCAGTAGACACTGAAATGTGTTAGAGTGAAGCACTAACAAATAGAGTATAGTAGCAACCATGCTCATAAGAACCTACCTGGTTTGGGGAGACACATCTAGATGAAGGCAAAGCATGAATTGCCAGTTGATTGAACTGGAAGAATATTATAGATGTTTGGAGGGGTGAGTTCATTTAGGCTGGGAATATCTGCTCAAGAAAGGATATGAACTGGACCTTTATGGAGGTAGGAGGTGAACTTTAAGTTTGTGGAGGAAAATAAGAAGTCATTTCTTTCGGGGAAAATAGTCCTCACCAGACTTCTAGTGCCTCCTCTCCTCTCTCTACTCACAAGTCCATAATAGGAGTAGTCAATCACCTGGTGAGGTCCTAAATCTGACCTAGTCATGTAGAGGTCAGGACAATACAGCTCTGACAACACATAAACTCTTGCAAGAATGCCTTGCAAATGTGGCCCAGGTCACATTCTGTACATATCACCAACACTTGACAAATATTTCAGAGCACATAATCTATGAACATACGATTTATAGGGTCAATTTAAAAAGCACTTCACATGGAAGGAAAGAGGAGGGCCCAGGGAACTTGGAATGTCTGCTTTTTACCAGGAGCTAAACTAGATGCTTTTCACACATTGTCTGAATCAGCCCCTACAACAATTCTAAAAGGTTGTGATTCCAAGAAGAAAATGATAGTTCAGAGATATAAAGTAACTTGTTTACCTTCACCAGTGGAGACAAAGACAGGGTATTTTTGAGATATAGTTGACATAAAACATTGTATTCATTTCAGTCTTAGAATTACTTGATATATGTATATATTGTGAAATAATTATCAAAATAAGCTTAGTTAACATCTATCCAAAGTCAGGATTAATACCAGCTCTGATTCCAGGAAATAGCCTCTTTTTCCCATACTATCTTTCCCTAGAGATAGAAAACACATTCCCCCCCATCCCCTGCTTTTAATTACCAGAGGCATTTCAGTGTTAAAGTTACAAAGAAGAGGACTTATAAATGGTAACAAGGTCAAATAAAACAGTTGGTAGGCTAAGAATTGCTGGATGGGGTTCACACTCAACCTTTGATCGGGCAAAGAGGGCGTCTTACATACAGTATGTTCTTTGGAAAGATTACCAAAGTAAATAAAGAGAAAGTTTTCCAGCTGCCCCAAGCAATCACGGAAACACTACATATCTATGTGATTACCTAGCAAAGTCAAACATTTTATTGGGCATGTATAAAGTCTAGAGTGAAGTCAGTGCCAATGACCTTTAAACCACCTACAAACGTTGAACGTGATGAAGTACAGCACATTTTCAAAGTCCATAGACATAAGGTCAAGAGTAAAGTTTTTGACACCTTGGCTTACAAAGAATATATTGCCAGAATTCTTAGAGAGGAAGAACTGATGTTTCTCCAAATAAAAATTATCTGATTTTTATATTATTGCTCCACACAGTCCAAGAAAAAAAAAAAAAACTAAGATACCACCTGAAAAGATAACATATCACAAGCATATACAAAATAGCCTTTTAGTAAAATCTGGCTTAGCAAAGAAATCGAGTTACTTTCCAAACATGTAATTTATTTCAGACTTGTTTTTTGATGATTGTGAAAATATCAAAATTTAAAATAGTCTATGATTTTATGGTCAAAGAGCAATTCTATAGAAAAAAGTTCATTTTTTCTCTCTGGTTTGCAGGTGAATATATCTCCCTCTAGTGTTCAAAGAAATTGAACGCAACCATTTGTATTTCTTCAGATCTGGTTGTGATTAGTCGAAGGTCAATGTGTGGTAATAAAACAGCATCATTATTTGTTTTTATGGGAATTGGTCCATATATAGCTCAGTATTTTCACAAACAAATACCACATGCATGAATTGTCAACCACATTTTGTAGGGTTCCTTTTGTATCTGAGATATCTGTTGTAACTCTAACTTTGTACTTGCATAACTCTTTACTAAAGGGTCAACAAAATATGTAATTTTTAAATTGCAAGGTTCCAGAAAGAGAAAACAAGAGTCTTGGGGCCTGATCCTTGGATTACCTTTCTTTCTGCTTCTATTTACACTCTCTTTGATGATTTCATCTAATCTCATGCCTTCAATTACCTTCTATCTGTGGATGAACTTCCAGTCTATACCTTTACCAGAGCTATACCCAGAGTTGTACAGCTTCCTATCTCAATGTCTTACTTGGACATCTAACAGGCATCTCAAACTTAACATGTCTGAAAACCAAGTTTTTAATTTTCTTGCACCTTCCATCTACCAAGTAAGTAGCTCAGCCAACAACAACAACAAAACTAGTTCATTTACTTTATTCTTATTCCTTACATCTGGTCCAGCATCAAATCCTACCAGGTTTTTCCCCCCAAATATATTCTTGATGTGTTCCCTTCTCTCCATTTCCATCACTTTCCCCAAGTTTAAGCCACCATTGTTATTTCCCTGACCTACTTCACTAGGCTCCTAATTGGCCTTCCTCCTTCCTCTCTTGCCCCATTTCAATTCATGGTTTCTTTGCCTTTTTAAAATAAGATCCTTCCTCACTATGTTCCTGGCTTTGAATGTGTCAAGCTTATTCTTACATTCAGGTCTGAGTCTTACTACCTCACCCACTTCCTGGGAAACTCATTCCAGACATCACTGAAGGGCTGGCTCCTTTTGTCATTCAAATCTCAGCTCAATGAGATTTGAGAGACTCTCCTTTGACTTCTCTGAGAAGTCTTTCTTCGATGAGAGACTTTCTTTGACTGCAGTCTCTCCTATTACCGCATTTCATTTTATTTACTCTTTGCATTTTTTAATGATCTGAAATAAACAAAATACTTATGTTTTTTCTTGCTAATTTTCAGTTTCTCTCTTTACTAGAATAGGAGATGGGATCTTGCCTGCATCTTTTCCCTCCCATGCCTAGAACAATGCCTGGCCCACAGCAGGTGTTCAAGAAATATTTGTCACCTAAGCAAGATGAGGAAGATGGGGAGGAGTCTAGGTTCACAAAGAGAGAAAGGCACGGGCAGAGAAAAGAACACCAGATTCTGGACTCGGCTTTAAGTTGGACACTCAATTTTCTCAGCCTCATACCATGAGCCACAACAATAAGAAGCTGCCACACTGCTTCAAAAGGAGCATGTATAACCTATCAGCACTTTTTCTACACAAGCTACAGTTTCAAAAGCAGGAGGTAAAAAAAAAAAAAAAAAGTAGTAACAAAAAACAACACGACAATTCAAAACTCAGCAGCTTACACAATATGCTTTAAAGGAAAATACATTTCATACAAAAGATTCCCTTATAATCAGCACAAATTTGGGCATAAAATCCTTAAGCAAGCATTTGGTTCATGTGTAATAAAATCATTAAAAAAAAAAAAAAATCCACCCAGAGGCACCTGGGTGGCTCAGTCAGTTAAGCTACCACCTCTTGATTTAGGCTCAGGTCAGGATCTCATGATTAGTGAGTTCCAGCCCCTCGTCAGGCTGCTCACTGACAGCACAAAGCCTGCATGAGATTCTCTTGTCTCCCTCTATCTTGTCCCTACCCCACTCTCTCATTCTCTCTCTCTGTCTCTCTCAAAATGCATAAGTAAAAGTTTTTTTTTTTTTTTAAAGAAAAAACCCAGCCAAGCCATGAGATCATGCAGCTGAAATTGACACCTAGGGAACCAAACTATCAGCAAGTCAATTTCTGTTCTCCATTTGGTCTTTTATATTTGGTTAACAGTTTCTGTTTCCAGATACCCCCTCTTAAAGCAGACTTCAGGGTCACCTGGGTAGCTCAGTCGGTTGAGTGTCTGATTTCAGCTCAGGTTATAATCTCATGGTTTGTGAGTTCGAGCCCCATGTTGGGCTCTGTGCTGACAGCTTGGAGCCTGGAGCCTACTTCAGATTCTGTGTCTCACTCTCCCTCTGCCCCTCCCCTACTCATGCTCGGTCTCTTTTTCAAAAATAAATTTAAAAAACATTAAAATTTTTTAATTGAACTTTCATATTTTTAGATTAGTAAATCAAAAGCATACCCAAATTAAATACTCTGTGCATAAGGGAATCTTTCAAGGAAATAATAGAGTAATAAAGTGCCTTTCTATATTTGAAGGATCCAGGGGTCCAACACATCTTATCTAAAATTTATTCCTAACAATCTTTGAGATATATCGAATTTTGTCAGGGTTTTGACTGAGCCTTAATCTCACTGGTGAGGAAAGGAGTGACATCTCAGTCGCAGTTTGGTTGGTGATATTACTGATTACTGTGAGAATTGCTAGGGAAATTCAGTCCCAAGAGTGACATTTCTCTTGCTTGACAGGGATCACAATAACTGACAAATACAAAAGAATTGTCTTTGCCAATTTTTATAAAATTGTTTTTTCTTCCATGATTCTGGCAGTGTGCCCCACAGAAGACAAGTTTAGAAATGGGATTCTGTGAACGAGCAAGTGATCTCCCCGAGGAACTAGAAACAGAGGTCTAGCAAGAGCTAAGGTAAAAAGTCAGAGTACCTGATGGTTGTTTACTTCTATTATGACTTTTGAGGTTGGAATGAACAGACAGTGAGACAGTAGAGGATGGAAGGAGGAAAATCTGCAGATGGGGAAAGGGTCGAAAGTGAATGGTTGACCTTTTCAGGCTCATCTCTGTCTAGATTGTTGCTGTGAATCTGTGACTCCCTCTGTCCCCTGCTGGCCTGTTTGTGTGGATCAGTACTCTGCAAGAAGCAATCCAGTGATGTTGGCTTTTTTTTATTTTAATTTTTTTAATGTTTATTTATTTTTGAGGGAGAGACAGAGAGAGGGAGAGGGAGAAGGAGAGAGAGAGAGAGAGTGTGTGTGAGAATATGAGCAGGGAAGGGGCAGAGAGAGAGGGAGACACAGAATCTGAAGCAGGCTCCAGGCTCTGAGCTGTCAGCACAGAGCCCGATATGGGGGTTAAACCCACGAAATCATGAGATCATGACCTGAGCCAAAGTTGGACACCTAACTGATTGAGCAACTCAGGCATCCCTTGATGTTGGCTATCAGTCAAGAATGCCAAATTCCTTTTAAATACTGGGGAACTTCTGGGAATAGTTTTATTGGCAGTACACTGGCAGCCACTTAAACCAATCCCACCCTCACATCTTGTGGTTACGATTGCCTGTGGTATAAGCCCTCGAGCTAATGTTTTAGCTTCTCATACTCTTACTTTTAAGTAGGATTTTGCTTCTTTTTGGCTGAAGAATCAACTTTCTAATATTCCTGACTTTCAGATCTTTTCACTGTACCCCTGGGCTATGAAGGCACACTATATCTTCAATCCATTCTTGGAACTCTACCCCTACCTCCAGGTTGTTACTGCAGTTTGTCTCCTTGAAGGCTCTGTTTCTATGTGGGATTTCTTCCACATTCCAAGTTCAGGAGATGGAGTCTGTAATATTTATCATCTGCTTTCCAGTAAAACTTCCTCACTAAGTTTAGTCTCATAACATCTCTCCTGCTTCATTCACTGAAGACTTCAGCTCACAGTTTTTCTCTCCACTCTGCTACTTGAGCATCCATGGGAACAGCTATAGCCTTAGCTAAGGCGAAGCTCCTTGATCAAGCTTAGCTCCTTGATCTTCCATGACCAAAGTCCTTCACCACAGTCTCTCACTTCCGTGGCCACTATGGGGACATTGTCAATGCCTGGAATTGCTCCACTTCTGAAATTGCAGAGTCAGTACCCTCACTTCTTTCTGCTTCAGCAGTAGTTTCTCCTACCATGTCTTTCTCACTGAGATGCCCACCTATCCTATGTAAGAGCTCCTTTATTGCCACTTAATAGCCTGTTCTTCCCGTGTCAGTTTTGGGTTCTGAGATTCTTAATTCTAACTTCACTCTTTTCAGAGTCTCTATTCCCTTGCTCTGTTGCTGAAGGAGTTCATCAAAGGGCCACGAACTGAACCCAGCCATCTGGAGTCGCCTTTGAGCCCCCTCCCCCACCTTGGAATGCACGTTCTGCCCACGTTTTCCGTGCTTCCTACAGCTGAAGCTGTTTTCAAGGATGCCAAACTTGAGAGAGCAATCTGCTGTTGAGCCCATCTGGATGCGACTGAACCTTGTTAAGGCCTCTATATAAACTGAAGAGGCTGGTCGGCAGGTGTGGACATCTGCTTGTCTCATGGCTGCGGGAAACACGTCTTATATGTAAGTTCCCTTGCGTGTTAAACCTGCCACCTATTAATCTGGGATGGCCTGCCTCTTCCCTGTGTGGGGACCAGTTCGTGAGTCAACAGTTATCCTTCTGTCACAGCAGCCTGGGAAATGTGTGGTGTGTTGGTTTTGTTTGAACCTGAGCCTGGTCTGTTGAATGTCTTTGGAGTACAGATTTTTGTCACTACTAATTCAGAGGCTTCAACTTAGACAGGATCTTTCCTGTATGTCTTCGCTCATTTCCATTCTCGCTGCTTTCCTGTCGAGTAGTTATTTTAAAACTTCTTCATTCTGCTCTAACTTTTGACTAACGCTGACAACTGTCTTCTTCTACTTTTTCTTAATTGATGTGTAATTAACATGCAGTTACATTAGCTACAGGTGTACAACATTTATTGAACAATTCCATGCATTTTTCTGTGCTTACGTGGTGAGCACTATCACTATCTGTCACCTTATAACATTATTACAATATTATGGACTATATCTCTGTTCTACCTTTCATCTCCATGGCTTATTTTATAATTGGTAGTTTGTACTATTAATTCACTTTGCCTATTTCACCCATCTTCCCATTGCTCTTCTTCTACCGACCACCAGTTTTCTCTCTGTATTAGAAATCTACTTTTTGGTTTGTTTCTTCACTTGTTCTGTTTTTTGTGTTTTTTTTTTTCTAATTCCATATAAAGTGAAATCCTGTGGTATGTGTCTTCCTCTGATTTATTTTACTTAGCATAATCTTTTCTAGGTCTACCCATGCTGTCACAAATGGCAAGATTTTACCTTTTTTTATTTCTTAAAGTTAACTTATTTTGAGAGAAAGGTAGAGAGAGTGAGAGCAGGGGAGGGGGCAGAGAGGGTAGTGGGGAGAGGAGCCCAAGTAGGTCCTGTATTGTGTCTGGAGTCTGAAACTCACTCAAACTCACAAACTGAAATGATGATCTGAGCCGAAACCAAGAGTTGCTCTCTTAACCAACTGAGCCACTCAGGTGCCCCAAGATCTTTTCTTGTTTATGGTTGATCAATATTCCGTTGTATGTAGATACTACATCTTTTTTTTACCCATCTATTGATGGACACCTTGGTTTCTACATTTTGGCAATTGTAAATAATACTGCTCTAAGCATAGGGGTGTGTATGTTAATTCGCAAAGGAGGCAAGAAAACACAGTGGGGAAGAGACTGTCTCTTCAATAAATGGTGTTGGGGGGGCACCTGCGTGGCTCAATTTGCTAAGTGTCCGACTTCGGTTCAGGTCATGATCTCATGGTTCTCATGAGTTCACACTCTGAGTCAGGCTCTCGGCTTCAGCTTCTGTTTCCTTCTCTCTCTGCCCATCTCCAGCTTGTGCTTTCTCTCTGTCTTAAAAATAAATAAAAACATCAAAAAAATTTTTGCTAGGAAAACTGGACCACTTTGACACCATACACAAAAATAAACTCAAAATGGATTAAAGACCTAAATGTGAGACCTGAAAGCCTAGAACTTTCAGAAGACCACATAGGCAGTAATCTTTTTGACATTGGCCATAGCAACATTTTTTTCTAGATAAATCCTGGGCAAGAGAGCTACAAACAAAATCAACTCTTGGGACTATACAGTTCCAAATAAAAAGCTTCTGTATAACAAAGGAAACCATCACATAACCTACTGAATGGGAGAAGATACTTGGCAAATGATATATAAAGTTAATATCCAAGTCTATTAAGAACTTACGTTATTCAGCACCAAAAACATTTTTTAATTTAAAAAATGGACAGAGGACCTGGATAAGCATTTCTCAAAAAAGCCCTACAGATGAGCAACAGACACATGGAAAAGTGCTCAACATCCTAATCATCAGGGAAATGTGAATCAAAACCATATGAGCTATCACCTGACGCCTGTCAGAATAACTAGAATAAAAGACCCTCAAGAACAAGCGTTGGTGAGGATGTGGAGAAAAGAGAACTCTTGTGCACTGATGGGATTGCAGACTGGTGCAGCCGCTGTGCAAAACAGTATGGAGTGTCCTCAAAAAGTTAAAAATAGCAATACCGTACAATCCAGTAATCCCACTCCTTATCGAAGAAAACAAAAACCCTAGTTCAAAAAGATGAGTGCACCCCTATGTTTATTTGTAGCATTATCTACAATAGCCAAGATAGGGAAATTTTCCTCTGGTTGTTAGCAGAAGGTTTTGCTTCCTACAGAAAAGCGTTTTATTCCACTAGTTTTCTGAGACCTTCCAGGCACAGAGAGTTAAAGAAGGGGTTATGGCAGGGCTTCAAGCACCAAGTTAGAGTATAGAAGTGTGATGATCAGTAATCAAAGGCTAGTCACTTGTCAAGACTGAAGCAGTATCCTCTGCCTTCACCACTCAGAGGCGCCACCGAGTGCCCTGGAAGGTGCTTCCTGAAGGATCGCACTACTAGTTCCCGGGGCGCTGACCCAGGAGCCACAGATGACCGGAAACCAAGCCTGCGAAGGCCTGTTGCTTAGCAACGAATCACTGCGGGACGCTAGGCCGCCTACGCGCAGAGGGAGCAGAGGCTGCAGGCTGGGTCCCTGGACGCCGCTTCCCTTGCCTGAGGGGGCCCGGGCTGGAGCGATCGAGGAGCCACCAGGTGACTCGAACGCGTCCTCACAGCCATGAGCAGCGAGCAGGTGAGATGGTGCTCCTCGCCAGGCTGGCCCTGCAGCGAAGCTTCCTTCCTATATCGGAAGTGATTGAAGCCTGGTCCTCCAGGTTCCCCAGTCGTGATCCTGTGGGGTACAGCCTCCTTCGCCCTAGTTACATCTGGGATATTGAGAGCTTTCCGTGAAAACCCTTAAATGTTTTCTTCCCAACCGGTCGTCCTTGATGTTGTCATAACAACCAACCATTTTAGTCTAGAGCTGCTCTAGCATTTAAAATTACAGCCCCAG
>NW_027533010.1:885349-916272 GCF_008692635.1 Crocuta crocuta | reverse complement strand
CCACACCCTTTCCTAGCTGTGAGACTTGGGGGAAATCCCTGTATCTTTCTAAACTTTCCTCCCTTTCGTGCGGGGTGGCGGGTGGGGGGTGGGTGCGGTTAGGAGCAGAAGGCAAGGAGAAATCAGAACGTCTCCCCTTCGTAAAGTTTTGAAACTCAAACCCATATGTGAGAGGGTTTGGTAAGTGGAATATGGGATTTCTTAGGAAAATATCCCCAGGACAGGTAATAAAAGATGCATGTTGCAATACCCACTTTTCAGAACTTTCTTTATTGAAGTTAAGAGCAACTATAAACAAAAGAAATGCAGAACAATGGCCAACTTTTTAATGCGGGAACAGAACGGGAAGGAGTTAAGCACGGGCATGATTCTGGCTAGGGAGAAAACAATTTAACAATTCATCTCTAGATGAGAATGGAAGAGGCTCCTTAAGCATGGTGGTACTGAATGGAAAACAGTTGCTTGAAAGCCTGTGGATTTTGCATAGCTTCTTTATTTTAACACTAAACTATAGTTCTTTCCTTTACAATGCTTCATCTTTTTTTTTTTTTGTAGTGTTAGTTTTTTGAGGAAAGGATGTTAAAGTGATCTATTCCCCCTATCCACTTGGTTGTAGATTACTAATAGAATGTCAATCTTAATTCATTAATCAAATAATGCCTAAATGATCAAGAAAACCTAGTTTTAGCATTTGATTGAAATGTGTAATAAACTGAGAACTAAGAAACACGTTGATTCACTTCCCATGTAATTAGTAATTAGTGGTAAAAGAACAAATGAAAAGACAAAAAACATTGAAAAAATGATACAGGTAACTAAAACACTGAGCTATTAGATGAATAGACTGTACTAGTGATTGCCTTTTGTGATCCTATAATCAAAGTCCTTTTAAAAATATCACCGTTGATATGCATTAAGCAACTTATTTGCATATTGCTCTTATCAGTCTTTGGCCTGATCTTGAACCATAGTCTGTGTTGTTGAAATTTCAAATACCATTGTGATATGATAAACATGTATTTCTGATCTGCTAGTATTTTCCAAAGCCCCAGGCTGACCAACTTACAACTAAAAAACACCCAGTAAAAACCTACTGGCAGTTAGGTTTTAAATTGTCCTTTAATAAAAGTGGTGTTTGGAAATGACATCCCTTATTCCTTCCCCACTCTCCCCTGAAGGGGCCTATATTATCGAAGAGGCATTACTGGGATCTTGAAAGAAAGTGACATGAGTCCATCTAGGATTATTTCCATTTTTTTAAACACCGTTTTTAAACAGCAGAGGTCCCTCTCTCACTGCTTTGGTTGTTTGGTAATTTTAAAACCCTTAGTACTCTCATTTATGCTAATCTCAAATGCAGTTTTCCTTTTGAAAGGATAAAAGCTTTTATATTTTAACCTAAAACAAATGGAATGGATTAAACTTTGGAAATGCCATTCTTACATGACATTTACTTATGTATTATTTAGTTTGACAAAGTGAACAGGTGGTAAATCATATTTGTTGAAGGAGATTTTAACATATTCATCTTATTAGTGGAAGTTTGAGAGTGACATGGCATTTTTCAGGAATAGCAGTCTGAGTTCTTAGGTTAGGTATTTAAAAGAAACATAAATCTCTTGCAACTGCTCATTTCAGTTTTAAAATGAAAATATAGAGTAAGACATTTGAGCTTCATTGAAAAACTTTGAAGGGTTTAAAGATAATATGCAAAGATCATGGAGTGCCCCACACATCCACTGTATATGGTCGGCAGGTAAGGAAGAAAAAGCCGTCAACTCCTCTCTATGATTGAGCACTTTTTCCAATTGTTAACTCAAGTACCATAATTGTGTATTTATAGGATGTTCATTCCGTTTTCCTAAATTTCTTCTTGATGTCCTTGCTTAAAGCGGAGACCAGAGCAAAAACAGTTTGAGGCCCACCCTTTGGTGATAACTTTAATAACCGTAATGCAAATCTGTGACAACTGTGTTACATCAACCCTAATAAATTTTGAGAGATTATTGTTTTAACCAGACCACTTCATAAAATTGTTGATTTAACCAGACACATATACAGGTTCTGGTCATTTGATCAGAGTGGTTAAACTTAGATTCTACCAGGTTTATGATCTCCCTTCCAGTAGACAAGTAGTTGAAAATGAAAATAAAAATTAAATGCAAAACCAGACTACTTACGGAAGATCTAGACTCCTTAGCAATTTGGATTTTAGTAAAGTTCTATTTGTTAGGATCCCAACAGAAAATCATGACCGTCTCAAAGGAATTTAATTGAAGAAAACTTACAAAGAGACCATTTGCAGTGGTGTGGGTAAGGTTAAGGGAAAGAGCCAATGAGGATGAGGAGGCACTTAAAGATTAACAGCGGTAGGAAGTCCTTACCCTTTCTAGGCCTGATCAAGAATTACCATTTGCTATTTATCATCCCAATTATCTTTACCATTATCTAAAACCTGGTATGAGGTGGGGGTTTGGAATGGTAGCTTCCTGATAGGAGCTGAGCTCTGGAAGAATTGCACTACTATCAGAACTATGGGAAAGAGGAGTATAGGAAAGAAATATCAGAAACTCTCTCCCCTCCTGCTTTCTAGTCTTCCACTGGTGCTTCTCTTTGCCTAATCCCCACCAGAAGCCAGAGGGCTGGGAGCCCATGTGATGCCCATATAAAATATTCAGCCCTTCAGGCAGAGCTCAGGGTGGGAGGGGGGGAAGCCTGATGACTTGGCCAAACAAAGCACAACCATCACAGAAAGTCTAAGTAGATGCAGCTTTCGTAGACCTTTCCATATTGACAAAGAAGTTGGGATAAAAAGTTTGTAAGTCTGTTGTGCAGATGCTAGGATTCATTTTCCCATTCAAAATCTTCATATCTAAAAATAAATCTAACGAAAGACATAGAGGACCCTTATGAAGAATACTATGAAATGTTTTTGAAAGATACACTCCCAGGATCAGAGAGAAGTATTGTATTCGTGAAAAAGAAGAGTCAGTATCCTGATTATGTCAGTTTCCTCCATATTATTCTGGAAATTCAATGTATTCTTATCGAAATTCCAAAAAGTTTTATGCAACATTAATGTAAAATTCACCTGGTAGAAGAAAGGTCAAGATTGCCCCATAATAATTTTTTATTGAGGTGTGGTTGACCTACAAAGTTAAATTAGTTTTAGGTGTATAAGATATTGACTCGTTAAGTTTATATGTTATGCTTACCACAAGTGTAGCTATCATCTGTCACCATAGAATGCTATTACAATCCCATTGACTATATTCCCTATGCTATACTTTTTATTCTCATGACTTCTTCATCACATAACTGAAGCATGTATCTCCCACTCCCCTTCACCCATTTTGCCCATCCCTTACCCCCTTCCTTTCTGGCAACCATCAGTTCTCTGTATTTATGGGTCTGTTTCTGCTGTTTGTTCATTTGTTTCTTTTTTTGTAGATTCCACATATAATGGAAATCATGTGATGTTTGTCCTAACTCCTTTCATTTAGCATAATGAAAATTTAGGTCCATCCATGATGTCGCAAATGACAAGATCTCCTTTTTTAATGATTGAGTTGTATTTTATTGTGTGTGTGTGTGTGTGTACTCGTGTATGTATAACACCACTTTACCCACTCATATATGAATGGACACTAGGGTTGCTTCCATATCTTGGCTATTGTAAATAATGTTTCAAGAAACACAGGGGTGCATATGTCTTTTCAAATTGGTGTTTCCATTTTCTTTAGGTAAATACCTAGTACCAGAATAGATGGATTATAATGGACTTGATTTTTTGAGGAAACTCCATACTGTTTTCTACAGTGGCTGCACCAATTTACACTCTATCAACCATGCACGAGGCTTCTTTTTTCTTTATGTATTCTCATAAATACACTGTGAGGGTTCTTTTCACATACTCACCAACAGTTATTTTTGTGTTTTTGAGTTTATTCATTCTGACAGGTGTGAGGTGATCTCTCATGATAGTTTTGATTTGAATTTCTCTAATGATTAGTGATGTTAAGCACTTTTTCATTTATGTTATTTGTATGTAATCTTTGGCAAAATGCTCATTCAGGTTCTCTGCCTACATATATTTTTAAGTTTGTTTTTTTTTTGAGAGAGAGAAAAAAAGAGCATGAGTGGAGGAGATAGGAGGAGAAGGAGAATCTCAAGCAGGTTCCATGCTATCAGCCCAGAGCCCAGTGTGGGGCTCAAACCCATGAACTGTTAGATCATGACCTGAGCTAAAATCAAGAGTTGGGTGCCTAACTGACTGAGCCACCCAGGTACCCCTGCCTATTTTCTTAATCACATTTTCTTTTTTGGTGTTGAGTTGTAGATGTTCTTTGTGTATTTTGGGAATTAATCCCTTATTGAGAAATCATTTGCAAGTATCTTTTCCCATTTAGTGGGCTGCTTTTTTTCCTGTTCTGGTGATAGTGTCCTTCACTGTGCAGAAGCTTTTTATTTGTGTAGTCTTAGAAGTTGAGTTTTGGTTTTGTTTCCCTTGCCTGAGGAGACATACCTAGAGAAATGTTGCTAAAGCCAATGCCAAAGAGATTATTGCCTATGTTTTCTTCTAAAAGTTTGGCGTTTTCAGTTCTGACACTTAGATGTTTAATATGATTTGAATTTATTTGTCTGTGGTGTAAGAAAGTGGCCCAGTTTCATTATTTTGCATATAGCTGTCCAGTTTTTCCAGCAGTCTTTATTTATTGAAGAGGCAGTCTTTTCCTCATTGTGTATTCTTGCCTCCTTTGTTGTCCATTAATTAAACATAAAAGCATGGGCTTATTTCTAGGCCCATTGTTCTGTTCCATTGATTTATATGTCTATTTTAGTATCATAGTGTTTTAATTACTACAGCTTTATACTGTTTGATAAAACTTGGGATTGTGATGGCTCTAGTTATGTTCTTTCTTAAGATTGCTTTGGCTGCTATGGTCTACTGTGGTTCCATACAAATTTTAGTATTCTAGTTCTGTGAAAAATGCTACTGGTATTTTGATAAGAATTTCACTGAATCTGTAGGTTGCTTTGGATAATATGAACATTTTACTAATATTAATCTTACCAGTTGGTGAGCATGAAATATCTTTTCATTTGTGTTGCCTTCAAGTTCTTTGATTAATATTTTTTCATTTTTAGAGTACAGGTCTTTCACCTCCTTGGTTAAGTTTATTCCTAGGTATCTTATTATTTTTTGGTGCAATTATAAATGGAGTTGTTTTCTTAATTTCTCTTTATGTGATTTATTAGTGTAGAGAAATTTAATGGGTTTCTGCGTATCAATTTTGTATCCTGCAACTTTAGTGAATTCACTTATTCTAATAGTTTTTGGTGGAGTCCTTAGGATTTTTTATATATAGTGTCCTGTTACCTGCAAACAGTGAGTTTTGCTCCTTTACCAATTTGAATATCTTACATTTTTCTTGTCTAATGGCTGTGGCTCGGACTTCTGGTACTATATTGAGTAAAAATGCTCAGAGTATACACACTTGTTCCTGATCACAGAGGAAAAGTTGTTTTTACCAGTGAGTATGATGTTAGCCCTAGGTTTTTCATATATGGTGGCCCTTATTTATTGAGGTATGTTTCCTCTAAACCTATCTTGTTGAGGGTCTTTATCATGAATTGTTGGTAACTTGTGTCAAATGCTTTTTCTGCATCTATTGAGATCATATGATTTTTATCCTTTGTTTCATGGAGGTGGTGTATCATGTTGATTTGTGAATATTGAACTATTCTTACATTCCCAGAATAAAGCCCATTTGACTATGGTAAATGATACTTTTAATGAATTATTGAATGTGGTTTGCTGACATTTTGTTGAGGACTTTGCTTCTATGTCATCTGGGATATGGGCCTGTAGTTGTTGTCGTCTTTTTTTTTTTTTTTTTTTTTTTTTTAATAGTGTCTTTGTCTGGTTTTTGTATCAAGGTAATGCTCATTTTATTGAAGGTATTTGGAAGCTTTCTTTCCTCTTTTTTTTTTTTTAGATAGTTTAAAAAGAATAGATATTAAGTCTTCTTTAAATGTTTGGTAGAATTCACTTGTGAATCCATCTGGCCTTGGATTTTTGTTTGGGTATTTTCTTTTTATTATTGATTGAATTTCATTGTTAGTAATTGGTCTGCTTGGGTTTTCTATTTCTCCCTGATTCAGTTTTGGAAGATTGTATGTTTCTAGGAATTTATCCATTTCTTCTAGGTTGTACAATTTGTTGGCATAGTTTTTCATGGTGTTCTCTTATAATTCATTGTATCACTGTGGTGTTATTCATTTTTTCTATTTCATTTCTGAATTTGTGTCTGTTTTTGTTTTTTCTTCATGAGTCTGGCTAAAGGTTAATCAATTATTGACTTTTTTTTCAAAGAACCAGCTCTTGATTTTGTTGTTGTTTGTTTTTTTTCCTCCATTTCATTTATTTATGCTCTTTATTATTTCCTTCTTTCTACTAACTTTGGTCTTTGGTCCTCCTTTTTTTTTCCTAGTCCCTTTAGATGTAAGTTAAGATTATTTGAGATTTTTTTTTTTTTTAGAGAAGTACTTGTTTGCCTCTTTTTTTTTTTTTTTTAAAGGTTTTTTATTTATTTCTGAGAGAGAGAGAGAGACAGCAGGATCAGGGGAGGGTCAGAGAGAGAGGGAGTCACAGAATCCGAAACAGGCTTCAGGCTCTGAGCCAGCTGTCAGCACACAGCCCGAAGCAGAGCTCGAAACCACAAACTGAGATCATGACCTGAACTGAACTCCGTCGCTGAACCATCTGAGCCACCCAGGCGCCCCAGATTATTTGAGATTTTTGTTGTTGTTTCTTGAGCTAGGCCTGTATTGCTATAAACTGCCCTCTACGAACTGCTTTTGTTGTGTCCCAAAGGTTTTGGATCCTTGTGTTTTTATTTCTGTCTCCATGCATTTTTTATTTCCTCTTTGATTTCTTTGACCCATTGGTGTTTAGGCTCTGTGAATTTGTGGGGTTTTCCTGTTTTTTCCCTATGATTTCTTATTTCATACAACTGTGCTTGGAAAAGATGTATGATGTGATTTCAATATTCCTAAATTTATTGAGACTTGTTTCATGGCTTAACATGTTATGTATCCTGGAGAATATTCCATGTGGACTTGAAAAAAAATGTATATTCTGTTTCTGGATGGAATGTTCTGTATATATGTATTAAGCCCATCTGGTCCAGTGGGTCATTCAAAGATGCAGTTTCCTTATTTTTTTCTGTCTAGATGATCAATCCATTGATGCAAGTGGGGTGTTAAGCCCTCCTATTATTGTATTACTGTCAACTTCTCCCTTCTCCCTTAATGTCTGTTAACACTTCATGTATTTAGATGCTTCAGTGTTGGGTGCATACATATTTGAAATTATTATATCCTCTTGTTGGACTGATCCCCTTATTGTATAATATCCTTCTGTGTCTCTTATTACTGTCTTTGTTTTAAAGTCTGCTTTGTGGGGTGCCTGGGTGGCTCAGTTGGTTAAGCATCTGACTTTGGTTCAGGTCATGATCTTATGGTTTGTGAGTTTGAACCCCACATCAGGCTCTCTGATTTCGTCTCCCTCTCTCTCTGTGCCTCCCCTGCTCATACTCTCTTAAAAATAAACCTGTTTTTAAAGTCTATTTTGTCTGCTATAAATATTGCTACCTCAGCTTTGTTTTTTCTATTTGCATGGTACATCTTCTTCCATATTCTTACTTTCAATCGGTATGTGTCCTTAGGTGTGAGGTGAGTCTCTTGTAGGCAGTGTATAGGTCTTGTTTTTTATCCATCTGCCACTCTATTTCTTTTGATTGGAGTATTTAGACCATTTAAATATAAAGTAATGGGGCACCTGGGTGGCTCAGTTGGTTAAGCGGCCAACTTCAGCTCAGGTCATGATCGCGCAGTTTGTGAGTTCGAGCCCTGCGTTGGGCTCTGAGCTGACAGCTCGGAGCCTGGAGCCTGCTTCGGAGTCTGTCTCCCTCTCTCTCTGCCCCTCCCCTGCTCATGCTCTCTCTGTCCCTCAAAAATAAATAAAATTTTACAAAAGTAAATGTAACGTAATTATTGATATGCACATATTGCCATTTTGTTAATCATTTTGTAGTTTTTATAGTTCTTTTTCTTGTGATTAATGACTTTCTGTAGTGTTATGCTTGGCTTTTTATTTTTTGTGTATATATTAAAGATTGTGGGTTTGTGTTTACTACGAAGTTCATATATGGAATAAAGCTGTCATATAAAGTTGATGGTCCTTTAACTTCAAACACATTCTAAAAGAAGTTTTTTTTACTTCCCTTTCCATGTCGTATGTACATATTGTCATATTTTACATGTCATCATGTAAATGTGATGTCATCATCTCATTCATAAGTTTCCTACTTTTAATTACGGCCCTTTTTTTCCCTACTTAAAGAAGTTCTTTTTAACGTCTCTTGTGAGACAGTTTGGTGGTGGTAAACTCCTTTAACTTTTGTTGGTCTGGGGATACTCTATCTCTCCTTTAATTCTGAATGATAACCTTATTGCTTTTAAAATTCTCCCTTGGACTTTTGACATTTTAATTATGTGCAATGCTGTGCACCTCCTTGCACTCATTTTGTTTGGAACTCTCTGTGCTTCCTGGTCCTGGATGTCTGTTTCCTTCCCCAGGTTAGGGAAGTTTTCAGCCACTGTTTCTTCAAATAAGTTTTCTGTTCCTTTCTCTCTCTTCTCCTTCTGGAACCTCTATAATCCTTGTTTGTTTGATGTTATTCAAGAGATCCCTTAAGCTATCCTCATTTTTTAAAATTCTTTTTGCTTTTTCCTGTTCAGCTTGGGTGCTTTCCATGACCCTGTTTTCCGGATCATTGATCAATTCTTCTGCATCTGCTAATATGTTGATTCCCTCTAGTGTATTTTTCATTTCACTTAATTGTATTCAGCCTGGATTCATTCCTCTTTATATTTTCTGTGTCGCTTTTGAAGTTCTCACTGAGTTCTACTTTCTCCAGTCTGGTGAGATTCTTTAAACTCTTTATCAGTTAGCTCTTTATATGGCTTAGCTCTGTTTATTGGGGGGTGGAGGGGGGAGTTGTGATGTTCTTTCGTTGGGAGCATATACATATGTCTCCCCATTTTGCTTGACTTGTGTTTGTTGCTATGTATTAGGCAGAATAGCTACTTCTCCTAAACTCAGAGGAATGGTCTTGTGTATAGTTGTCCCCTGTAAAATGTGTGTGCCTGATGGCTTTGGCTGGCTGGAGCTGTGTCTGAGGGCTGCCCTGGTGGGATGACTGAGGTGATGTTAGCTAACACCAAAGTGGGTACAAGCCAGGGTGCCCGGAGTGCCCGTGCAGGGACTGCCTTGGTGGGATGATTGGAGCTGTGCAGGCCGAGGTATGTCCTGAGGCACTCCATGCAGGGGATACCATGGTGGGATGGCTAGGGCCAAAGTGGGGTACAAGGCAGGGTTCCTGGAGTGCTTCATGCATAGGGTCCCCTGACAGGGTGGCTGGCACCTGAGGCAGGCATGGGTTAAGGGTTCCTGGAGTTCTCTGCATAGGAGCCATCTTGGCAGGGGGGCAGGAATCAAAGTAGGCATGAGCCAATAAGTCCCTGAGTGCTGTGTTCTGAGGGTGCCCTAGCAAGTCCTCTGAAGCCAAGATGGTATAGGCTTGGAGTATTCTGGGCTCCCTGGCATCTGTGTCACCTTGGCATGACAGGTGGAGCTGTTGTGAGCACTGACTAGGGTGTCCTGGTGTCCATTGCACTAGGGCTGCCTTGGTGGGTTGGCTAAGGCTGATGTGGACTAGGGGTCCGGGGCTCACTGAGGCAGTAGACTGTAGTGCCTGGACCTTGGTCCTGTCCACACTATCAAGGTGGAGGGAGAATGTAAACCATAGGGCTCACCAGCCCCTTTAAACCAGAGGGAGTTCCAGCAAGCCCCCCACCATTTGATGGACTGTTAAGGCTGGATCATTTATATTACAGTTCTTCCTTAAAACTGTGGGGTTTTATCTGTGCCCCAGGGTGTCTGGGGTTGGTGTGAGCTAGAGAGCCAGCACTCTCTAACACAGCAGCTTGGCTATGGTGCCCGGGCCCTGCTCCTGTCTGGGCTATCAATGTGGAAGATGAATGTAAACCATGGTGCTTGCCAGCCCTTTGAACTTGGAGAGAGTTCCAGCAGCTCCCTTGCCGTTTGGTGAACTTTTAAGGCTGGATCTTTGATATTCTAGTTGCCCTTTTATTTTTTATTTAAGTGTTTATTTTTGAGAGAGGGAGAGGGGGAGAGAGAGAGAGGGAGAGGGAGAGGGAGAGAGAGAATGTGTGCACGTGTGTGTAAGGGAGGGGCAGAGAGAGAGGGAGACTGGGGATCCTAAGGGGCCTCTGTGCTGATAGCAGAGAGCCTGATGCAGGGCTCAAACTCCCAAATTGGAAGATCATGACCTAAACTGAAATGATTGAGCCACCCAGGCGCTCCTCTAGTTGCTCTTTTAAACCAAGTTTGTTTGGTTTTTTCTGTGACTGGGGGCAGACAAATCTGCTCAGTCCCTCAGTACTATCCCTCCCCACTATAGTTTGCAGTGTTGAGGGTGAGAATTCCCTTCCTTGGTGTGTCTCCATCTCTCTTGCCAGTTCTCTGTGGCCTCTTTATCTTTTGTTGTGCAGAAGCTATTCACTCAGCCCTCAGCTCTTCCTCAGGAGTAACTGCTCTATAAATAGGTGTTGATTAGGGGTGTCCATGGAGGAAGAGAGTTCAGAGTCTTCCTACATCACCATCTTAGATCAGAAGTCTGTGTCTGACCATTTTTAACAATAGTAAGGAGAGAACTTCAAGATCTTTTGTGAAGTTACAATAATTGGATACACTTTGTTTATAGATAAATATACCCGTGGAATTAAAGGGACAAAATCAGATCTGCACGCACACGCGTAATACATGTATACTAAATACGTAAACACTGTGTATGTGTCAGATATAAGAATTGTATGCATGTATACTGAAATATATGCCAAAAGAGGATTGCTGAAACGCTCTTCTCTCATCCAGAAACATTGGAAACAGGCTAAATGTCCACTCATGAGAGAATGGAATGGGTAAATTCACAGCACTACACAGCTGTGAAAATCCGTGAGGAGGATATCCTCAGGGGAAGTGAGAAAAGCACTTACTTGCATCCTGAGACATTTGAAAGGAATTGTCCCTCTGGAGCTTGTCTGCCACTGGATCTGCACGTCCCCCAGCCTGGGAAGCTGCTCGGGGGCAAGGAGATGGAGTGCCGGCAGCCACACAGTGAGACCAAGGAGGAAAAGCACTGCAACCATGAGGAAGAGTTCCTTTTCCTTACAGGGTCCTTCCTGAGCTCGTAGAACACTGGGCCAGCTGGAGAAATGTTTCTGAGTCCTGCTCAAGAAGCATCAAGGAAGACAAAACGGCATAGATCTGACACTGAGCGGCAATACGTTTATAAGTGACCAAAGCACAACTCGTATTATGTTTTACAAATACGAGTAACATTCTCAACAGCACTTCTTACTTAGATGGAATTCCTACTACAGAAGTATTCTCTATTGCAAACAAGACAAAGGTATTCTCTGAACGTTACTGCAAGTAATACTTCTACTTTTTAGTAGTAACTTGAGGGTATATTAGCCTTAGAAAATAAAGGATTCAGAAGAAAAAATGAAGGTTTAGCGATGGAGAATGGCCAGGCTGAGGAAATTTTGGACGCCATTTAGATGGAGATAAATTCCGAGAGGAAGATAGGACCAGTTTTCCACTGAATTGTCACAGTATTCGTGTCAAAAATCAATCACCCATTAATGGTTTATTTCTAAATTTCCAATTCTATCTTTTTGATCTTTCTTTTATCATTATGAAGTCTTCATTATTCTAGCTTTGTAGTAAGTGGTGGAATCTAGAAGTACGAGTCTGCCAACTTTGTTCTTTTTCAAGATTATTTGGCTGTTCTGGGTCCTTACACTTCCATGTAAAATTTATGATCAGCTTGTTTATTTCTACCTAAAAAAATAGCTGAGATTTTGATAGGGAGTGTGTTGAATGTGTAGATAATTTTGGGGGGAAGGAGTATTGTGTCTTACAATCCATGAGCATGGGTGGGATGTCTTCCCATTTATTTAGGTTGCCTTTAATTTTTTTTCAGTAATGTTTTATAGAATTTGTTGTAGGAGTCTTACACTTATTAAATTTATTCCTAAGTCTTTTATACTTGTTGATTCTATTGTAAATGATTTGTTTCTTCAATTTTGGATAGGTCATTGCTAGTGTCTAGAAATACAATTAACTTTTTTTTCCCTTTGGTCTTGCATCCAGCAATATTGCTGAACTTACTCATTAGTTCTTATAATTTTTTGTGGATTCTGTATGAATTTCTGTACACAATATTATTGCCATCTGTAGAGTATGTTTTAGAAGATTTTGGATGATATGTTTTTCTTAAATTAGACACTGTAAAATTTGATTGAGTGAATCAATTATAGCCTTAACAGAGTGAATAGTTGTTTTTTTCTTTGTATTTTTTCATGCAGGATAAATCTGCCAGCAAAGAAAAATCCAAGGCACCAGTGAGATTTCTACCACAATTGTCAATGGTAATAGACCAATATATTATCATACTTGATGCTTCTATAATAAAGGTTTACTAGTTTTCATAATTGTAAATAATGAGTTTACTGAGTTTCTGGTTTTTATTTTTGGGGGGTGGCAGTTTATTTTTTTATTTCTTTAAATTATTGTCAAATTGGCTAACATACAGTGTGTACAGTGTGCTCTTGGTTTTGAGGGTAGATTCCCATGATTCATCNCAATCAGAAATAAATTAAAAAAACATTAAAAAATAAAAAAAAAGAGTCTCTTATGGTTTGCCTCCCTCCATCTCGATTGGTAACTATTTTTTCCCTTTCGTTCCCCCATGGTATTTTGTTAAGTTTTCCAACTTCCACATATGAGTGAAAACATATGATACCTATCTTTCTCTGACTGCGTTACTTCATTTTAGCATAATACCAAAACTGTGGAACGCTTCACAAATTTGCATGTCACCCCTTCACAGGGGCCATGCCAATCATCTCCGTATCGTTCCAATTTTAGTATATGTGCTGCCGAAGCCAGCACTGAATTTCTGGTTTTAAATTCTGTGCTCCAGTTAACTGTTTCCTGATGGAGAACATCTATGATGCACATATCTTGGGAAAAATAACTACCTTAATGAAAGGAATTATAAGTTACAATTACTGGGTTGCACAGAATATTTGAGTAATCTGAATTAAAGAATTGTGAAGATGGGCTGGCAGAAGCAGTACTGGAATCAGGAAATGAGGACTTGGGTTATAGCTTTGTCACTAATGGCTCTGTGATGCTGATGATGAGTCACTTACCTCTTGGAGCCCCAGTTTCTTAGTCTGAAAATGAGAAGAGCTGATTGAATGATCTTTGAGGAAATGCCTTTTCCAGCACTAAAATGTGATTTCTTGGGTCTTGACATCCTTTGTCATTATTTTGACTTTAAGTTATCATTTTTCTGTGGAAGGGGCAGTTAATAGACATTTTTAGTTGATCAAGTGCTAGAAGTGTTAGATTTTACTGCAATAAAATGTACTCTCTAGTACTTTTATGTTGTGTTTAATTGAGTGTAAGGGAGTGATGCTCTTGTGATTCTCGGAAGTTGAGTTTCAGTGGAGGTTCAATGCAAACATTATTTGTTGTGAAATATCTTCTAAAAACTCAGAATGAACTATAAAATCTGGATTGCTTCATGCAGAGATGATTCCTAATAATATGAAATAGAGGCCTTTTTCAGCTTAAGAATCTCAAATGAAATTTTGTTGGTGAATGTTCTTGAGCATTTCAAAGTAGGTGTTATAATTGTTAACCTGTTCTTATTGCTTTATGGATAATGCCAAAATTACCACACTGTGTTCTATAAAATAAAATTATGGCATTTTTTTAGTTCTACAAATCTCTAAGCTCTCTAGTCTAAAAGACTAAGATCTGAAATAGATCTTTTTCCCTTTAAAAACTTAACAAATCTTAAAACTGAAAAACATTGCCATTAGTTTTTTTATGTTATTAGTATATAGGTTCAGAAATACCAACAAAATTTAAATTTACATACTGAATAAATACTCAATGGCTGAGAGAAAGAAGTCTTTCTAGCCATCAGTGTATAAAATGATTTTGTTGTCTGATTTAAACCATATGCTATGTTCTTATTTGACTGTATCTTAGCATTGTTTTTGTATCCTTTGGGGCTGTGGGGCTTTTTAAAGATCAGTAATATTTTTAAGAGATATTTTTAAAAGTAACCAATTGAGCAAAAAATGTTGTCATCTGAATATTAAGGTTGGCACTTAGATGGCATTTTTGTAGCTGTAGTTAAGACCTAGAATGATTTTCGTTATAGACTTTCATGCTTCTGTAGTTGAAATCAAGGATGATTCAGTACTGGTGGTTCCCAATGTCTGTGAACTGGTGGCCAGATTCTCCTCCTTTGTGCACACCTCACTGCTAGCACTTACATGTCCTAAGTCCTTTATGGAGCAAGATGAAAGTGGAAGAATGGAAGGACAGATAGAAGGGTAGAAGAGCATGGATTTTTAAGATGTCTTAGCTTGTTACCTGTGGAAGAAGAGCCTGAAGAGAGGACTTGTGTGTACTTTATTTGGGAAATGATCCCAGGAAGTAGAAATAAGAGTAAAACTAGGAAGAAAGAAAAGCCAGTCTGAGGATGTGTTGGCAAGTTCATTGCTACATCAGGTAACTGGGGGTGATCCTGCCATGACCTTCTGAGGAGCTTATATACTGCTTCCTGCAATTGTCTGAGTATGATTAGGGAGTAGCATTTATCCATCAGCTCTCCTCCCACATAGCTAGAGGTTACTCCTGAGATTGTCAACTTTCACCCACTTCTGGCGGGTGATAGGCCTGGGAGCAGCCACTGCCTCTATGTCTAAAGCGTAGACTAAGACCTCTTGGAGAGGGGTTGGCTGTGGCCCACTTGGGTGGCAAAGACGTTTGCAGAGATGCTGCAGGCTGAGAGTTGAGTAGACGACCTGTTTGCTAAAAATTTGAAATGAGGTCTCCCTTTATGATGTAGGGAAACTTTCTGAGAAGATGCCTGTAGGGATGACCGTGAAACCTGAAGGGTGTCTGCCACAGGGTCCACCCCATACCACAGGCTGGGAAGGTGCCCAGGGGAAAGGGTGCTGACTACTGGTAGTCACCCAATGGAGCAATGGGGAAAAGCCCTGGAACCAGGAAGAAAAGTTCTCTCAGTGTCCCTTTTGAATCCTCTATGATGCTGGGCCAGCTGGAGAAATGTTTACCGAGTCCTGTTCAGGAATCACAAAACGTGTTAAAAAGCATAGATTTGATGCTGAGAGGCAATAAATTGACCAGTGGCCAAGGTACAACTCCTACGTAGGAGGATCGTACCAACCAAAGGATCATTCTCCATAGTGCTTTCTATTATGTAGATGACATTCCTACCCTGTCCTTCCCCTCTACTCCAAGGGATAGCAACACTTTTCCCTGAAAAATACAAATTTTACTTACGGCAGCTTGGGGGCACATTAAGCCAAACATGTCATTACCTTACAAAGCAGAACATCACAGTCGTCAATAGAAAAGTGCTATTTTAGTGATAGAGTAGGATGGTAGAGCTGAGAAGCCCCGGACACTAGCTGGGTTCAGATAAATTCCCAAAAGAAGGTGATGGATGAGAAGCTTTGCACTTTTCAAAGCTTCCTAAGTGTTGTTGGATACCACCTTTCTTTCTTTCCTTGCTACAAAGGAAGTCATTCTAAGACAAATGTTGAGAAATTTTAAAGTGGTCTTTGAATGTTTTTTGATGACCTGTACCTTCCAGTAGACCCTCTATCAAATTGGTTGAATGAATCAATGGTGCCATTAAGAGTAAACAGTTTTCCTTCTATTTTCATGCAGGATAAGTCAGCCAACAAAGAAAAAGTCAAGACCCCAGGAAGAGTTTTACCACAGTTGGCTACGGTAATTTACCTACATACTGGATCTTTGCCCTTTTGAAAATGTCTTTCAAACTTGTAAATAAGTAACTAAATATCAGATTTTGAATTTGGAGCTCCATTTGGTTATTTTCTGTTGGAGACCTTCTAGGAGGGACACATCTTGGGAAAAATAACCTTAAAGTAACTGTAAGCTAGAATTTTCTGGTATGTCAAGAGTATTTCAATATTCTGGATAAAAGAATTTCCAAGATGGGCTAGCAGAAAGTTTATCAGTGTTAAAGTTAGGAAGTGAGGGCTCAAGGTACAGCTTTGTCACTAATGGCTTTAGGATCTGAAAGGATCATTTATCTCTGTGAGCTGCAGCTTCTCTGTTTGAAAATGAGAAGAGTTGGTTTCCTTGAGATGTATCTTCCAGCACTGAAATGCTCTGCCACAGAAGAATCCTTAGAACTTGGTGTCCTTTTAAAAATGATTATCATAATAAATTATCATCATCCTATAGTAGAGGCAGTTCATAGACCCTTTGAACTGGTAACCACTGGGTATGATATGCTTAACTGTAATACATTTTACCAGTAATTTTGCTAGTAATTTTGTGGAGTTTGGTGCCATTGAGCTGTGTCCTTATGACTACTGGAAGTTGGATTTAGGTGGAGGTTTAATGCAAACAGTATTTTTTTCTAACTGTGGTACAATGCACCTAACGTATAATTGACCACTTTAACTGTTTTTGATTGAACCATAGTTCAGTGTCATTAAGGTCATTCACATTGCTGTGCATCCATTGCCATCATCCATCTCCAGATCTCTTTTCATCTTTGCAAACTGAAGCTCTGTGCCATTAAACAGTGTCTCCTTTGTCTTCTGAGCCCATGGCAGCTTGCCTTCTACTTTCTGTCCTCATGTGTTTGACTACTCCAGGTAGCTCCTGAAAGTGGAACCATCTGACATGTGTCCTTTGATGCCTGGCTTATTTTACTTAGCATAATGCTTTCAATGTTTATCTAAAGCCTTATTTTTTGAAAGATAATTTAAGAGCTACAAAGTATATAAATGAATTTGTATTGCTTTATGTAGAGAAGATTCCTGATAATTTTAAATGGATGACAATTTTTCATCTGGGAAACTTAAGAGTTGATATTCTTAAATGAAAGATTTTGAATATTACAAAATAAAATTTTTTTTTAAATTTTTTAAATGTTCATTTTTGAGAGACAGAGATAGAGCGCAAGCAGGGAGGGTCAGAGAGAGAGAGGGAGACATGGAATCTGAAGCAGGCTCCAGGCTCTGAGCTGTCAGCACAGAGCCCGATGTGGGGCTCGAACCTACTAACTGTGAGATCATCACTGAGCTGAAGTCAGGTGCTTAATCTATTGAGCCACCCAGGGGCCCCTACAAAATACAATTTAAAAAAAAATTTTTTTAACATTTATTTATTTTTGAGAGACAGAGACAGAGTGCAAATGGCGGAAGGGGAGAGAGAGGGAGACACAGAATCCAAAGTTAGGCTACTGGCTCTGAGCTGACAGCACAAACCCCATGANAAACTTAAGAGTTGATATTCTTAAATGAAAGATTTTGAATATTACAAAATAAAATTTTTTTTTAAATTTTTTAAATGTTCATTTTTGAGAGACAGAGATAGAGCGCAAGCAGGGAGGGTCAGAGAGAGAGAGGGAGACATGGAATCTGAAGCAGGCTCCAGGCTCTGAGCTGTCAGCACAGAGCCCGATGTGGGGCTCGAACCTACTAACTGTGAGATCATCACTGAGCTGAAGTCAGGTGCTTAATCTATTGAGCCACCCAGGGGCCCCTACAAAATACAATTTAAAAAAAAATTTTTTTAACATTTATTTATTTTTGAGAGACAGAGACAGAGTGCAAATGGCGGAAGGGGAGAAAGAGGGAGACACAGAATCCAAAGTTAGGCTACTGGCTCTGAGCTGACAGCACAAACCCCATGAGGGCTTGAACTCATGAACCATGAGATCATGAGCTGAGCCAAAGTCAGACGCTTAACCAACTGAGCCACCCAGGTACCCCCCAAATACAAATTTTAATTAAAAATATGTTTTTGTGGATAACATCAGATTATCATGCCAAGTTCTGTGAAATGAAGCCATAGGTGCTTTCCCTCATTCTACAAGATCTGTTGAAAACTCAACAAATTTTAAAACCAAAAAAAAAATTTTGTCCTGAGTTCATTGTGTCTTGTTAGCACACAGGTTTAGAAATGTAAACCTAAATTTTCTTACTTACCATTCAGCGGCTGAGTTGCATAATAACCCTTTCCTGTTGGTGGTATGTAGTAGTCTAGGACACTTTTGTTGGCTGCTTTAAGCCTGGTTTTATGTTTATATGTATCTTAATTATTTAGCATGCTTTGTGTTTTATGTGCTACAAGGAAAATAAAGTTTTCAAGAGATGTTTTTAAAATCTCATTGATTAAAAAAGAGCAGAGTACTTTCATCTGAATATTAAGGCTTACATTTGGATGAAAATATCCAGCAGCGGTTAAGACCTAGAGTGATTTTTTTCATTACAGAGCTTCATGCTTCTAGAGGTGATCCCTGTAGTTGAAATCAAGGGTGACTCAGCACTCTCCACTCTCAGCTGGTGATGGATTCTCACCCTGTCTGTGTTCATCGCACCCCCACAAATCCTAAATCCTTTATGGAACAAGATGAGACTAAAGGAATGGAAAGGCAGGCAGAAGGATGGAAGAGCATTGATTTTTAAGTTGCCTTAGCTTGTTTTCCTGTGAAGAACCTGAAACGAGGTCTTGTGTACAGTAAGTTTATTTGGAAGCAGGAATAAGGATTGGAGAGAGTAAAACTAGGAAGACGCCCCTGCAAGTATGGGTTATCAACTTGGTCTGGATCTGAGAGGAAGACAGAGATGCTGTTCCTAAAATGTGTATTTTACTTTCAAATCCACTCATCTGGGTTTCTTGAAAAGTCCTAGGTGTTTCCGGCAGTAGTGGGTCTGGGTTCTGGTATTGCAATAATTGGCCTGAGCGCATTTTTGTTGTCTTTTTAAAAGACCTAGCTGCTTTTCCTGTCTGCCACAGTCCCCACCACCCTCTACTGTTTCCCAGCACTGAAGCTGAGTGCCAATTAGCCATCATCACTAGCCTTCTTCCCTCTTTTATGAGATCTGCCTACATCTTTTAAGTATAAGAATTTATGACCCCTGCCTCAATGATGGAATAAGTCTGTGCGTTCCCAGAGTAATTGACAGCTGCTTAAAGCCATGAGAACAGGAAGATCTTTTTGGAGCTGGAATGCAGAGAAGCTCATTAGCATCGGAGCCCAGCAGAGCGCTCCTCTCATTAAAATGGAAGGCTTAAGGATCATTTGCCAGTATTTGGGGGTGAGTAGGCTCTCTGGAATGAACACGCAGTGTTATGTAACAGCTGCCCGCATCAAACTAGCATCAGAGCCTTGGTAATGTCTCCCAAATGTCACACACCACAGCCATTCACAGGCTCGCATACGATTTGCTGTTGAGTGTGCCTTCTTTCCAGATGTCCAGATTTGTTTGAGGAAATGTCTGTGTTTATAAATACTCATGCACTTCATGAAAAAAGGTTTCTTTTTTTCTGATCTTGTTGATTAATGCTATTTGCATTTCCTATTACAGGTGAGCACCAGGCCCCAGTGGCAGCAGGCAGCCCCGTCATTCCATTTGACTGTAAATCAGGCTGATGAGATTCTAGAACAGTTTAGCGTTAAAAATGAACAGTCCTATGGTAAGAACTTTATTCCAACTTAGACTGAAGAAAAAGTTCTAGAGGAAAAAAAAAAATCCTACATTTATTTGAGAGTAGCTAAATTGTAAAACTGAAATGACATTTATACCAAGTAGGAAAATTAATGCCAAATGTTTTCCCTTATAAAATAATTGATTCCAGGTCTTAATTATTTTAGGCTGTTGTAAATGCTATAGAAGCGGATATTTTAAGAATTGGGGTGTTGATGTTAAAACTTTGATTTATCATAATCAGAATTTGCCTCTGCATGAAAATCTAAGAAGTTTTTTTTCTGAGAGCAATTTTAATAAGTTGTAAATATTGCTTCCAAATTAGTCATTTTAATGTTTTTAACTTTTTTTTGACGCCTCAGATTGATTACATTGAATGTTAACATTTTTTCATCATGGTTCTTTAAATTTTCTGAGACAGTTTTGTGTTCTGTTTTTAATCATATTTTTAATCTTCATTTTAAGAAGGTTCTGTGCAAATTAATTGAAAGTTAGAGTTTATTAGCATATTAAAATATAAATTAATTGAATATTCTTGAAGTAGTCAGAGGTTTCTATTTTGATAATCTAAAACAAGAGTAGTTTAACTTCCTAACACTGAAAGAAAATTAATTGTACTTATGGTTACTTGAGAACTTACAGTGCGTAGATTTTCCTTGAAAGGTGTTTTAGCATTTTATTCTAACCACTTACATGTTTTAGCTTACTCTTTAGATGACTAACTTAGGCTTTTTTTTTTTAATTTTAAATTCAAGCTGAATACATAGAACATCTTGGAAAAAAGGGCAGAATACTAGACCAAATGGAAGACAGTCATGCTGGACCATCTACTTCCAAATCCAAGAGCAAATCTCCCTATAAAGAACGAGAAAACTTTAGAAGCACTCTAGTTAATGTCATTATGTAAGTTCTATAAGCTAAGCAGTGTGTGTTATCCTTATTAGAACCCCTGGTAACTTTTTATCTAAAAGTATAAAAATCCCGTGCATCTCGAAGGACACCCAAATCCTTGTTGGAGCGGGGTCCGAGTACAAATAAAGGTTGAGCTTAACCCTATGAAGTGTGTCCCACTTACTAAATATCACCGGCGGGAAAGGTACTGATGTTAATGCTGTTGTCCGCTGAGGGAGCGGAATCTCTNAGATATGGGGCCAGTCTTCCCCCCATCTCCTCTGCTCGGGTGATGTGGCGACTTGCCTGGTGTTGGGGGTCTCCTTGTCTAGGAAAATAAGGCATTGGGTTGAAGCGATCAGCTGTGTGAGGAGGGCCGGGCTTGCCGGGTCTGAGTCGCAGGTCCACTCAGAAGGGCAGTGCAGATGTAAGTCATTAGTTCCTCTTTGTGTGTTTCCTCACTGCTTCCTGCTAGATGCCAGCGACACTCTTTCTTGATGACTCTCCAGGCACCTACGCTGCCATTTGTGAACATAATTTTATGACAGGTTGCAGGAAGTAACTTGCCCACAGGACCCTGTTCTACTGTCCCCGTGTGGTACTTTAGTAGCTGCAAGGCCCCCTTGAAGGGAGGTGGGGGGCAGTGGGTACTGTGGGCTAACAAAGAGCAAGGGGATTTTGTAGGTGCCCTGTGCAGTCGGGTTGCAGGTGTGTGCCTCCACCCCAGTGCTTTGGAGTTTGCCTTTGCCAGTTGCTAGTAGGATCTTACCAGCTTGGCCCACTTATATCACTGTCTTTGGATGAAGCGCTCTTGGACCCCACAAGTAGTATAAAATCAAAACCCCAAACCATGCGCTGGGCAGGTTACAAAGTCTTGGGAGGAAGTTTTCCTGTGGGCAGCATCCTGGCTAAGCCAGATCATCTTTCCTGACGCAACTTCCTGTGCCTGTCGCTTCTGATCCTTATCTGGTTGAGGATAGAGCCCATCTTGGGTTTTAGCTTCATGCAAGGGGCCTCACTTTGAATTCTCCATTTCACTTGGCCCTACGGAATCATCTCCTGACCTCCTGATTCACATGGGCTTTAAAGTCCAAAGCCCTGGGCCCCATAAATGTAGCCTCAGTATTTTGCTGATTGCCATTCCACTTTTTTTTCTCCCAAGTATTTCCTTCCTTTTTTTTTTTTTTTTTTTTTTTTGTGAGCTCATTTATGCATTCAAAAGCAATGTGCCATATTATCCAACATTTATAGAATGGTACTGGGAGGTTTTTCAGATTATCTTTGTTGTTGTCTTATAAGAAACAGTAGTCTCTTTTTGTCCATTTTATGTTATATTTTTAGTTGTTCCTTTTATAAGCGGGATATGGATTGAAACAGGACATACTGAAATTCAGTCTTAGAGTTTCCAAACTTTAATATTATGTTTAATCCCATTTATAGTTGGCATTTCATATACATGCGTGCTTCTACCAATTTATTTTGTACTTTTTATTTACTATATATTGCCTTTGGTTTTTTTCTTCTTTTTCCTGCTTTCTATTGAATTGAATTTTCTCCCTTCTTCCTTTATTTCTATTGGCTTAAAAGCTATCAAACATAATGATTACCTTAATATTTATTTATTTTTAATTTTTAAAAAATTTTTATTTTTGAAAGAGAGACAAAGTACAAGCAGTGGAGGGGCAGAGAGAGAGGGAGACACAGAATCCAAAGCAGGCTCCAGGCTCTGAGCTGTCAGCACAGAGTCTGACACGGGACTCGAACTCCTGGACCTTGAGATAATGACCTGAGCTGAAGTTGGATGCTTAACCAACTGAGCCCCAGACATCTCTGGTTACCCTAATATTTAAACTATATATTGTAATTTATACTTTCCAAAGTTAAAACTTTAATTTTATCCCTGAATAACACCAAGGGATTTTGGTCTGCTTTAATTTAGCTTTAAGCTTTCCTTTGCATTTTCCATGTGATCATTCTTTTATTTCTACTAATATTTCTATAATATTTTTTTCTACCAAGTCCTTACATTCCCCACACTTTTTTCTTAACACTGAGATTTACTAATGTGTTTTCTAATTTCTTAGAAAATTGCCTTTGCATTACACTCGTCTGGGTGCGTTTTCTGTTTTTGCTGAAGTTCATCCTTCAGCAGTTGTTTCAGTGAGAATCTATGGGGAGTTAACTTGAGACTCATCTCTGTAAAGGTCTCAGTTTTGTCCTTACCCCTGAATTAATGACTAAGCTGGCTACAAAATTAAAGGATAAGTATGATACTTACCTTACATCTGAAAACTTCGTTTGAAAAGTATTAACCAGGGTGCCTGGGTGGCTCAGTGCATTAAGTGTCTGACTCTTAATTTCGGCTCAGGTCCTGATCTCACAGTTGACGGGACTGAGCCCCATGTTGGATTCTGTGCTGACAGAATGGAGCCTACTTGGGATTCTCTCTCTCCTTCTCTCTCTGCCTCTTCTTCAGGTTGCACACAGTATTCTCTTTCTCAAAGTAAATAAACTTTAAAAAATAAAGAAAAATATTAACCATTATTTTTTGTCATATATTGTTCCCTCCCATGCTTTATTAATGTATAATCGACAAATAAAATTAGAATATATTTAAAGTGTACGATGTGAGAATATATGTATATATTGTGAAAGGATTACCACAATCAAGTTACTTAACACATTCATCACCTCACATCTTTACCTTTTTTTGTGAGAACGCCTAAGTTTTAGCAAATTTCAATCATAGAATACAGTAGTATCAACTGGAGCCACCATGGCATGTTGATGAGAAGCCTACGTTACTCTGCCATTACTTTATTTGAACTCTGTATTTGTACTCTGTCAACCCGTCTTTTTTTCTTTTTCTGAACATTTTATTTCCAAAGCCTTCTAGATAGGCTTAAAAACAGCTTCACTGAGATATAATTTACATACTATTAAATTTATCCAGGTTAAATGTACAATTGAATGAATTTTAGTAAATTTCTATAGTTGTGCAACCTTAACCAAAATCTAGGTTTAGAATACCTCTGTCATCCATGAAAATTTTCTCCATTTCCATTAATTCTCCTTACCACTGGTTGCCCCAGGCAAACATTGATCTGTGTTGTGGTTTTATAGTTTTATCTTCTCTAAAATTTTATATAAACGGAATCCTATAATATGTTTTAATCTATTCATATTTACTTTTATAGTTTGGGGCTATTTGAAAGCGCTGCTATGAACATTTGAGTGCAAGTCTTTGTGGATATGTTTTCATTTCTCCTGGCTAGACGCCAAAGTGTAGAAACACTCACTTGTTTAGTAGGTATACATTTAACTTTTAAAGATGTTGCTGAACTGTTTGCCAAGCAGCTATACCATTTGACCTTCCCACAGGCAGTGTATGAAGAGGTTTCTAGTTTTTCCACATCCTTGCCCACACCTTGTTTTTTGTTTTGATTTGTCTACTCTAGCCATTCTGGTAGATGTGTTATTTTACCTCATTATGGCTTTAAAATTGTATGTCCCTAATGACTAGTGATGATGGGCATCTTTTCTGGTGGTTGTTTGACATTCATATAATTTCTTTGAAATGTCTATATAAATCTTTGTTCATCTTTAAAAATTGGGTTGTTTATGTTTCTACTAATGTACAAGTGCTTGAAATATTTTCTATGCAAGTCTTTTATTAGATTGATCTTTTGAAAATATTTTCCTGCAGTCTGTGGCTTATCTTTTCATTTTCTTAATGGTATTTTTTTAGAAAGTGAAAGTTTTAAATTTTGATGCTCAATTTATTCATTTTTTCTTTTGTTGATGCTTTTGGAGGCATATCTGAGAATCATTTCCTGTCACATGATTTTCTCCTATGTTTTCCTGAAAGGATTATAGTTTTAGCTCTTATGTTTATGTGCATGATTTAGCTTAGATTTGGCATGTCTATCATGTGAGCTAGGGTGGAGGTTCAATTTTTTTGTATATAGATATCCAAATGTTTTAGCCCCCTTTATTGAAAAGACTCTTCCCATTGAATTAGCTTGGCACTTTTGTCTAAAATCATTTAACCGTATGTATGGGGTTCTATTTCTGGTCCATTGGTCTATATGTCTATCTTTACACCACTGCCATGTTGTTTTGGTCACTTGAGCTTTACAGTAAAGTTTGAAATTAGATAGTTTACATCCACAACATTTATTATCTTTTTTCAAAATATTTTTGGCTCTTCTAGGTCTTTTGAATTTTCATATACATTTTAAAATGAGCTTGTCAGTTTCTATAAAACATTAAAAAAAATTTTTAAAGCCTAGTAGGATTTAGCAGTCATTGTATTGAATCTGTAGATCGATTTTAGGATAATTGCCACTTTAATAATATTGAGTGTTCTCGTCCATAAACACAGACGCTTCATTTATTTTTTCTTTAATTACTCTTTGTAGTGCATTGTTTTACACTTGTAATGTGTTAGTCTTGTACTTCTTTTAAAAATTTTTAGGTATTTTTTGATGTGAATGGAATTATTTAATTTTCTGATCATTGTCAGTATAAAGAAAAATCAAATGAGTTTTTACTTACTGATCTCCTATCCCTAAGACTTTACTAAACTTGCTTACTAGTTCTGTAGCTTTTTAAAAGATACCATAGAATTCCTATGTATACAATTAGGTTGTCCACAAATACAGTTTTACTTTATGCCCAATGTCTTCCATCTTTCTCCCTTCCTATTTTTCACTTGTTAAGTTCTTCAGTATATTTTGAAATAGAATTGGTGATAGCGAACTTCCTAGTCTTAGTGGAAAATCATTCAATCTTTGACATTTATGTAAGATGTTAGTTGTAGGTTTTTAATATGCCTTTTAGCAAGTTGAAAAAGATCCCTTCTTTTCCTAGTTGGTTGAGAGATGTTATCATAAATGGGTGCTAGGTTTTTGTCAAATGCTTTTTCAATGTCCATTGAAATGAGAATTGGTTTTTGTCCTTTAATCTTGTAATATAGTATATTACATTAATTGCTTTTCAGGTTAAAGCTTGCATCCCTTTCACTTAGTCATTATGTACAATCCTTTTTGTGTGTTGCTGAATTTGTTTCACTAATACTGTGTTCAGGATTTTCAAGTCAATATTAGTGAATGATATGGGTCTGTACTTTTATTGTCTTGTCTTTGGCTTTAGGTCTCAAAATGAGTTGGGAAGTGTTTTTGCCTCCTCTCTTTTCTGAATGAGTTTAGGTAGAATTGGTATTATTTCTTCCATAGAAATTGTAGAATGATTTGAAGCCATTAAGACCTGAAGTTTCTTTGTGGGAAGATTATTAATTACTCATTCAATTAGTTTACTTGATATATGTCCAAATTTTCTATTTCTTCTGGAGTCATGTTTGGTATTTTTGCTTTTGAGGAATCTGTTTTCACTGAAGTTGTCTAATTTGCTGGCATAAAGTTCAGAAAATAAGTTGCTTATTTTCAGCCAGTCTCCTCATTTTTTCCTTTGTTACTTGCAGACTGCAAGATCAGAGCCTTTTCTTTTTTTTTTTTCTTTTTTAAATATTTTTTTATTTATTTCTAGGAGAGAGAGAGAGAGAGACAGAGCAAGCAGGGGAGGGTCAGAGAGAGAGGGAGACACAGACTCTGAAATAGGCTCCAGGCTCTGAGCTGGCAGTCAGCACAGAGCCCGACGTGGGGCTCAAACCCACGAACCGCAAGATCATGACCTAAGCGAAAGTCGGACGCTTAACCGACTAAGCCACCCAGGCACCCCAATCAGAGCCTTTTCTAAGGATCTCCTAGGCAGATCAGTTGTCTTCCTCTGTGAGTTAGGAGCTATGGTATTTTCAACTCTGTTTTATCTGTCTTCTCTCTTCTTCTTATGTTCCAGAAACCTGTTGAAATATCTTCTCAACTGATGACCTTCTAGTCCCTTTACAGTCATTGGTTAAAGTTACTGCCATTTTCAAGAGGAAACTTGAATAAAAGGGATGTTTATGCCACCATCTTGACTCAAAATCTCTATTAATTTAATGAAGAAAATCAATATAGTTTTTTAATTTTTAGGAAGTGAGGTACATCATATTTTTTCTTTGGTCAGGTAGAGTGTCTCCTTTGTTTCTGAAAGGAATATTGTTCTGCTGGAAAGAACATGGCAGTGTGGAAGCACAAATGGATGGGCAGTCCTTGGTTTTTGTGCTTAATTAAGTACATGACAAAGGGGAAGTTATTTAATCTCTCTGACATTCAGTTTCTCATCTGTGGTGTGGAGGTAATTTCTCTGTCTCTTCTCACAAAGATGTGAAGATTAGAGATAATCTATGTGAAACTGTTGAGGGCCTGACTTAGGTGATAAAAAGTTTTAATTATTGTTTCTAGCGAGCAGAATCTTAGCCTATAGCCACAGAATGATTGAATCCTAGAGCTTTCAAGCTGAAAGAATCTTCATTATGACTGCAAAAACTTCTGCAGCTGGCCCTGTAGCCCCCAGGCTTCCTCCCTCCTCACCTCCCTTGACCTTCCTGCACTCTTCTAGGCAGAGTGTTACTCACATAGAGGATGAAGCATGTTGGACTGTCTGGGTTTAGCAAGGTAAATACCAGGAGCCTTTCTTCCCTTAAAAAAGCATCAACAACACCGTTATTGAGGTCATATACATTATGGTGGCAGAATCTGCATGCAGATGCCCTGATTCCTGAAGTACATTACTGTCGCATTAGTACCTCTTTACTGTATAGTCAGAATAACCAGATGACTGACTCTTTTGTAATTAGAATAATTAACCCTTCTCACTCCAGGTATAGGATACCTTGAAGATGTTCCACTGTTTCTTTTATATTCTTATTCCCAAATGTTTGATAAACATTTATTCAGCACCTACTATGTACTGAATTAAACTAAGACATTACCTGAGCTATTGCATTGATTCTTTTCCCTGATCCATATAATTGAAAAAGAAGGAGTATAAAGTTCACAAAATAATTGATTCCTGGATTTGCAAAAGACAGAATAATTTAGAAGATGCATCCTGGTATCTTAGTATGGTATCTCAGATGTTCAATAAGCCTCCAGACTTCATTCACTGGATAGTTAGTGGGGGGGAATATTTTATTATACAGCATCACTGACCTGTATCCATCTCAGATGAACTTGAGATCTAGAGCATGATACATTTAATGACAAAGAAGTTAAATCTATCCCAGACCAACTTGTTATTTTTCATGAAGATGTGGACTATGTCTTTCTCCACAGTGGTGCCCCAGAAGAAGTCACAAGATGTGGCTCATATCTGGTATAGAGTTTGAAATATAGCTATCAGCCTTGTAGTATTTTAGAAACAGTTAGCCAATAATAAATCCACAGGGAAGTATGAGCTATGTTACTCTCTGCTAATTCGTATTATATATTTTTAGATATATGAGAAATGATCTTTTCAAGAATGTATCTATGTCTTTGGCAAAACTACATTTAATATATTTTCCATTAGTGCTCTTTTAAATCCCTTATTTATAAATAACTATGCATATTTTAGTAATACTACAAGAGCACACCTATAGAATTTCAAAGAAGAGAGAAAGATTTGGAGCTTGGAGTAATGAGGAAGAATGAATAAAGCCCATCAAGAAGAATGTAGCCTCTGAATTAGGTCTTGTAATCACTTCCAATATAATTGTTATCTCTATAAATAGAAAGTGTTCTGGGAAGAATGTGGTATCAAATATGCATTATGTGCACTATTAATATGTTCAACAACTCCTTTTCTTAGGATTTATTAGAAGACAGTCCTGATTTTTTGATAGTTGACCCTTGAACAACTTAAGGATTAGTGGCACTGACTCCTGTCACAGTTGAAAATTCATGTATAGCTTTTGACTCTCCAAAAACTTAACTACCAATAGCTTACTGTTGACTAGAAGCCTTCTAATATAAAGAGTCACTTCAAACATTTTTAATGTTATGTGTATTATATACTCATTTTTACAATAAAGTAGCTAAAATATTTAGAAAAACTAAAATAGATTTACAACACTATACAATAAAAAAACACGTCTAAGTGAAACTGCACAGTTTGAAGTTGAGTTGTTCAAGGGCCAACTCCTATATTCATTGATGTATATTCTAACTGCCCTTCATGTGCAATTGAATAGTGTGTTTATCATTTTCTTAGGCAACAAGATGCTGTCTTAGACTCAACCAGCCCTGATGAAAGCACATTTCCAAAACTGACCGCTTCTGCAATAGAGAAAGATATCTTGGTAATGGGCTGTTTCTTTTGTCAGTATCATTGAATGTAAAGGAGCACTTGAAGATACTTTTATACATTTGAGATTATTCTGTGCTCCTTCCTGTGGAGCTCTGTGAGTGTAGGAGTAAATAGAAGTTCCATAAACTGCTCTTTTAATTAATGGAGAGACCATTCTCTCCCCGCCACCTGAGACAATTAAAGAATCTCAAATTCACTTCTTCCCTCTGTCAAAATGAGCCTCACTGAGTCTTGCATCACATTTATAGGTCTTTATTCTTCTATGAGAAACTATCTTAGTTATATAATGTACACTTCACAAAGCATATGAACTTTAGAAATCTAATTCTTCTAGTATTTCAGATACAGAAGAATTGTTTTAAACGTTAATGTCAAAGACTTTTTTTTTTTTAATGTTTTTTTATTTATTTCTAGGAGAGAGAGAGAGACAGCGTGAGCAGGGGAGGGTCAGAGAGAGAGGGAGTCGCAGACTCCGAAACAGGCTCCAGGCTCTGAGCTGGCAGTCAGCACAGAGCCCGTCGCGGGGGTCCAACCCACGAACCGCGAGATCATGACCTAAGTGAAAGTCGGACGCTTAACCGACTAAGCCACCCAGGCGCCCCTCAAAGACTTTAATATTACTAATTTGAAAAGCATTTTGAAAAAATATTTTGATGTTTAAAATTGTTTCTAAGTGACATATAAAATTTGTAAAAACATATCAAAGTTGAGTGTCCATTGCTAGAGAAATCCTATTCTGTCTTAAAATGAATACTTTTATGTACACCTTTAATCACAACAGAAAAATTACAATATGGACTATTAGTAAGCCAGCTGAAAGATTCTTAAATCATGTGATAGATTTCTGAGCTTAATGTGTAGGGATACTGGTTCACTTGCAGCTTGTAAGGTGGACTTGGTTATCAATGGTAAAAGAAGAAAACCTAATTTGCCACATTCTCACATATTTATAAAGCACTAAATTCTACTTCAACATGGGTTCTGCTTAGTATGTTATATATTTGGTAATATAACTTGATATTTTATGGTTATAAACTAAGGTAAGAGCTTTAATTTTCATGAAACATCATATGTATTATTTTTTAAACTTAGGGGATCTCCAATAATGCCTCCATGAATTGCACAAAATATTTTGTTATGATTTATACATTCTTTGTTTTCCTAAAACTTTGATTTTTCTTACTAGTTTTATTTTTGAACACACTTGTTTCATTATAGAACTAAACCCATCTTTTTTCTCTATCTTCTATATGCAGAGATATTACTATTACATTCACCATGGAATTGATACGGACCACATAGCCCCAATGGAAGATTCTTGGCTAGAACATGTATTGAATTTAGTCCCCCAACATCTGAAAGTCCTCACTAACAGCATACTTGCATTATCTGATGAAATGAGAGAAGATTATCTTCTTAGTGTAAAAAAATCCATAGGTAAATCAGTATTAATGTTTCCTAACATGAATGTGTCTTATTAACTGAAAGTTAATACTTACATGTGAAATTTTATTATATTCTGTTTCATGACTTAAGATCTTAGGCAAATTTCATAAAATACTAGAAAAAATTTTAAAACTCATATATTTTTTATAGGTTTATATCCTCTCAGCAAAGGACAGGAGGTGATTGATTAAAAATTGTTGCTAAGGACCAGGGGTTGGAAAACTACAGCTCATGGGTCCAGTCTGGTTCACTTTCCTGTTTTTGTAAATAAAGTTGTATTGAAATATAGCTATACACATTCATTTGCACATGATTTGTGGCTGCTTTTGAGCTATAGGAGCAGAGATGAGGGGCATACCTGGGTGGCTCAGTCAGTTTAATTTCCGACTTATGCTCAGGTTATGATTTTACAGTTTGGTTCATGGGTTCCAGCCCCGCGACATTGGGCTCTGTGCTTACAGCTCAGAGCCTGGAGCCTGCTTCAGATTCTGTGTCCCCCCTCTGTCTGCACCTCCCCAACTGGTGCTCTGTTTTGCTGTCTCTCAAAAATAAATGTTAAAAAAAATAGAGAGCAGTGATGAGTAGTTGTGATAGAAACATTGTCTTTTTTTTATTTA
>NW_027533010.1:774506-885245 GCF_008692635.1 Crocuta crocuta | reverse complement strand
ATTTATTATAAGTAATAAATATTTATAATTTTTATATTTATAATCAAGCCATTTACATAAAAGTTTGCTGATTCCTGGTATAGATTGACAGATTCTAAGGCTGATCTCATCATCAGAATAATTTTTAACATCCTGATTTCTGAACCCATCTCAACTAAAATCTCTGGAGGCAGGACCTTTGAATCTGTACTTACAAAAAAAAAAGTTGTTGGTCAGTTGGGCATCCAACTTCAGCTCATGATCTCACAGTCTGTAAGTTCAAGCCCCACATTGGGCTCACTGCTGTCAGCGGCAGCCTGCTTTGGATCCTCTATCCCCCTCTCTCTCTGCCCCTCCCCTGATCACTGCTCACATGTTCATTCTCAAAAATAAACATTTTTTTTTAAAAAGCTCTCCAGTTGAGATTATAAACCTGATATAATTGATGCCATGTTCAAATTTGGAGAAATCATCATGTTTTGGAGTTGTCCGGGTACCTTTTTGGTAGGAGAGCATTCATTGGATTTAAGGCCCTTATTGAGTGTCCTAGTAGTGTAAAAATAAAAAGTCAAATCTTTGCCCCCAAGGAGCTCATCCTGTAATGAGGGAGATGGACAAATCACTAATTACAAAGCAGAGCAGCAGACACAGTGAGGAGGGAAACAGAGGACATGCTGTAAGGGAGAAGCACTCATGCCTGACTTGGTAGGAAGAACTCTGAATGTGCCTAAATCGTCCTGACACACAAACTGAATGTTAGGGAGTGTGCTTAGCAGAGGAAATGGTGTGAGCAGCCAAAGACACACATGAAAACCTCTTCCAGGCTTGCGAGTAGTCATGATGGCCCAAATAGGGTGCGTTTAGGAAGGGGCTAGAATCTGAAGGGACTTCTGGGTCTTTTTAAGCATTCAGAGCTAAAGAAGAGCCACCAAAGGATTTCCAGCAGAGGGGTGATAACACATTTGCATTTTAGAGCATCTTAAAGGACAGGCAGGAAAATTAGAATTAACTGTGAATTAATACGACCACAAAAGATAGAAGCCGAAGTGTAGCTCCCTTTACTGCTTTGATAACAGGATTGTTTTATGTAACTTAGAACAAAACAATATGTATGTTTCCTCAGTGAAAGGGAACTACTATGATTGTATTGTTGACCTTCAATGAGAACTACTTTTGGTGGAATAGCTATAAAGGAAAATGTAATTTTAAAAGCAATCATTATTTTCAAGTGAAATAATAGGGATACGTTGTTATAGGAACACATACTCTCAAAGGCACAGACATTACAGATTTTTCTCATAAATATTTTTATATTCATAAATGTACAAATTGCTCCATTATTTTTTAAGAATATAATTTAAATAATTGATTTTAGTGGAATTAGTTTTGCACTTGCTTGGAAATATACTGTAAGTAATATAAGGTTATTTATCAGAACATTTCAACTTTCTTTATAGTTGATTTTGTTTTAAAAGATCCTAGAGAAAAAGATGATGATAAAAAAACAGATGAACTTCTACCCCATCGTGCTGAGTAAGTGATCAAGTTTCCCTAAGAATATTGATCATGTGACCATTCCTGTATAGGTGTATATATTCATACACTGGTTATATTTTTCTCATGTGCATGCTTATAACTTACGTACTTCATATACAATTGAGAATTCTTATTATATTTTTGTATTTAAGCCCTAATATGTTACATTTATAAATCTAGGAATAGATGTGTAGTCAGACTGATGGATATCTATGTGGGTAAAACATAAGTACCCTGGTGAAGGAACTTGATACAGATCTTTGTATTTCCATGGCTACTAGCACAGGTTTCACATATAATAGGGGCATAAAAGCTTGATGGCAATGGGAATGCGCAAAAACAGTGCAAACATTGCAGAAAATATGCATATATGGAGTATACTGCAATTTGTTACATAGATTAAAATATAGAACATATAATAGAAATACCTACTAGCTATATATTTTCACAAAATAATTAACATTTAAGAATAAATCTCTTAGTTTAAAGAATAGAACTTATATTTTTATGATTCAGTAAACAATTCAGTTTTTCCCTCTTTCATATTATTTGAAAGTGCCTCAGGTTGTTTTCCTATAGCAGCAATGAAAATCTATGTCACCATTTCCAACATATCTTCTGTGGACAAAAGCTCTTCTCCTGGGGAAAGACAAATTTCATCTTTTGTAACTGTAAAGGTAGTATGACTATACCTGAAAAAGATAATTAAGCTTACTATATAATAAAACAAGATTAAGTGTTGAAAATTACTGAGAATAAAAAATTGTAGGCATAAAATGTAAATGTTTAAATATACTCAAAGATGAACATGGCGAATCCTTAATATATTAAGGAGGACTATTCAAGTCATAGCTGTTATGAAGTAAATGTCTTTAAATAAGGACATTAGTGTTAGTGATTCGGGAAGTGGCCTTTATACATTAACAGAGGTTAAGTTCAAGGGTATTTCCACAGGCAGGCTGGACTACATACTTAAAATGTTTAAAGAAAAAACAACAAAAATTTAAACATTCAGTGTCTTGAAGTTCTTTTAAGACTTCTACGAAAAAAATCTGCCTCGGTTTCTGTGACCCGAGACAAGAGTCACATGCTTTTCCGACTGAGCCAACCAGGGGCACATAGACTTGCATCTATAATATAGAAGATCACTAATTTTTCCTTTACATACTTGATCAAGTCCACAAATAGCTCATAATGATCAAAGAGAAACAGGCATATATGTATTTCAATACATAATTATGTGTTTGTTGTTACTGCATGGATAGATCATACTTTTTATTAAAATGAAGCCATTATTACTCAGAAAGGACACTATAACAATACTTGGTTATAATTTTGAAAGGTAACTAATCATTTTTTTCCTTGTTTTCAGAATGGAGATTCTTCCAAAACCTTGGAGGAAATCTTTTTTAGCTGCAAGCAATTATATCAAGGATCACTTGAATGCAATAAACCCTACAATGTTGGCTCTCCTAGATTTGTGGCATAATACTTTTAAGTGAGTACTTGTGGCTTTATTGAGCTTCTTTTTTAAAGAGTGATAAAAACTATTTTGTCAACACCTTCATTTCTCTTACTATTTTAACTACACGTTAATAAACCACAAATTTAGCATCAGTATTCAAACATGGTTTTAAATCAGCAATGTAGAAGTAGGATAAAACACAAACATTGCCTTTTACCTCTAACCCAATTCTATCCCCTCATCCCATATCCCATTACCACACATAGTTTATGGGGGTAATCATAGTCAACAGGCTGAATTGTGAAGCTTTGTTTTTTTTTTTTTTTTTTTGTATTTACCTTATTCCTCATTTCTTTTCTTTTCTTTCTTTCTTTTTTTTTTTTTTTTTTACAAATAGCTTATTGTTAAGTTAGTTTCCACATAACACTCAGTGCTCATCCCCACAAGTGTCCTCCTCCATGCCCATCCCCCCCTCCCCCCACATCCATCAGTCCTCAGTTTTTGTCAGCATTCAAGAGTCTCTCATGGTTTGCCTCTCTCCCTTTCCCCCACCATTTCCGCCCTTCTTCTCCCCCTTGTTCCTCCGTCAAGTTCCTCCTAATCCTCCTATACGTGCAAACATATGATATTTGTCCTTCTCTGCCTGACTTATTTCGCTCAGCATAACACCCTCAAGGTCCATCCATGTTGCTACACATGGCCAGATTTCATTCTTTCTCATTGCCATGTCATGCTTTGTTTTAAATCCCACAGAACAATATATGGAACGATTTCTACAATGGCATAGAAACCTAGTAAATATTACCCACTTGAATAGCATGAGTTGAAGTTCCTGGGTCTTGAAGTTGCTAGAGATTATGCATCACCTCAGACACTGTCATGGTGGGGACAGCGCAGCTAATGTAGCAAGTGCATGGCACAGCTGGAGACGGGTGCTGGTGGGCATTGTGGAGCTGACGTGCTTGGTCCTAGGGCTGAGGACAGGTGGTCACACAGTTTAGAAGCCCCTGCTTCATATTCCCTCCCTTGTACGGCCTCTTCCAAGGCACTGCGGGGCATCCTAGCAACATGCACCTGTGGACATAGGCTTTCGTAACATACGCAAAAGTAATACAGGTGTATATTTTTCTTAAAGAAGGCCTCCCTTGAGGGACCTCAGCACCTGGATTGGCCCTGCCTTATGGTAGAGGAGATGGCACCTTGTCTCCAAGGTGGCCTGAGCCTATTCTCACTCACCCCTACGCAACGATTTCTGCGGCCACAACCACAGCTGTGGTTACAAGCGACTTGCTTTCCAAGGTCAACTGGGTTTTGTTGTGTGGATTGTTTGCAGGCAGGAGGGCACATAAATGAGCATGTGTTCTGCCTCCCAAACCAGCCAAAGGAAAGCTGCTGTCTTTAGAAGTGCATTAAGAGCTGCTGCAGAAGGCAGCTCTTGTCTTCCCCCTGGGAAAGCCCTGGGCCTACGCTAGGGGCACTTCACTGACCAACTTCATGGACTCTTTCCAAAGTTAGGATCTTTAGCATGCCTCTTCTCACCCTACGCCTGAGGTCAGCTCCAGGAATTAAAGCCATCCAGGATTGCCTGAGCTTGGCCACCGTCTGATTATAAGCTCTCTAGTTCACCCCCTTGTCTTCCCTGTTTTACCACAGGTAAAAATGACATGTGGTGTCCAAGGCCCCTTACCTCCTTCACTCTGTCCCTTTCTGCCTTCTTAAAAAAAAATTTCTAGGGGTATGTGGGTGGCTCAGTCAGTTAAGCATCTGACTTCGGCTCAGGTCATGATCTCATTGTTCATGGGTTCGAGTGCTGCTTTGGGCTCTGTGCTGACAGCTTAGAGCCTGGAGCCTGCTTCGGATTCTGTGTCTCCCTCTCTCTCTGCTCCTCCCCTGCTTGTGATCTCTCTCTCTCTCTCTCTCTCTCTCCAAAATGAATAAACATTAAAAAATTAAAGATTCTAGTTTTTGATGCAGATACATGTAAATTTATATAAACTTGTAAATGTGATCATATATATTTATGTCCAGTCTTTTTAAATTTTACTTGACTTCTACCAGCCTTTCTTTTCCTTACCTCTGCCCTTCTTTTCACCAGCCCAGCCAAAGACACATGATAACCATATAGTGGGATATTTCCTATCACCAAATACACGTGTATCCGTACACATGCACGCACATACATAACACAAAAATGACTTTTGTTAGCCAGACTGCTGATTGTTAGAAAGGGCATCCTTTCAGCTTTTCATTATCATAATGTGGATTTCTTGTCCACTTGAATTTGGCTTTGGGAATAGGGCGAGGTGGTCTCCTTGCCTGTGTTTTCCTCATTTCTTGTCTTCTGGATAATGGGGCTCACATACTTCTTCCTGGAAAGACCCATGATATAATTTTGCATGCAGTTATGAAGTCCTACTATGTAGTGTATCACTTTCACAAGGGACGCTGATAGACAAGAATACATTTCATTTGCACACCACTGCCAGACCCATTTTCTTTTATATCCACTCACAGATGGAGCTGCCAAAACACACATGCTGGCTGCTAGCAAGCCACACTCCAGTGCCTCTTATTTTCCATAAAGGGCTAGACTTTGTTGGGTGATGTCAGGATGCAAGAGACAAACTAAGAGGAGTAAAAGGAAGAAAAAGTTACAAAGCAGAGATCAAACCACAATGAAGAATGGATGTGCCCCAAATTGGTGTCCATGTTCATGGCGGCAGAGGTATTAGTAACAGCAACTGCAGCAAACCTCAGGGCATCCAGGATAAAGACAAATGAGAAAGAAGCTTTGATGTCTATGGGTAGGAAGAGGACTTTACCAACTCCAAAGTTGCCCTTGTAGACATGAGTCACTTTTGCTCTCTAGGTGAATGTTGAGTGGTGGGTAGTCAAGAGTACTGCTCCTCGGAGTAGGAGCTAGTGTTGAATATACAGAGCATCTTTCCTCTGGGTGACAGTCATTTGGCCTGAGTCTCAGCAGGTCTTGAAAATATAGGACATCTCTGTGTGGCAGTGGGTTAGGGAATGGTAACATAACAAATCATCTGAATGACTGTAAAAATGCCTGTGTGGAAACTTGAAGGGGATGCTCTATAGATAGGAATGTGCAAGTTCATGTCTTTCAGGAGTTAGATTTATAGAACCCACTTAATGTCAGAGACAGCATTTGCAATGCACTTATCACCTACACAGCACACAGGTATTTTTGCTTGAAAAATGATATGTATATATGAAGACACATGTGTCTGTGTGTGTATATATAAATTATCATAGGATATGAATTACAGTAGTTGAATGTAAAAGGAAGAAGTTTAAGAAAGTGAAGCTTATATTAAAATATAAAATAGATTTTTAAAAAATTCATAATTTGACGAAGATGAGGCCAAGAAAATATTTCTAAATCAAAACACTTTGGATTCACTTACCCGAAGGATTCAGAAGATACAAGTTACGTCACTCCTGAATGCATTAAAAAGATGTTTAACTCACAAGAGAAATGGAAAGAGATTGAAATAAAAACTGCAGTGAGAAATCCTACTATTTCCTATCAGATTGGCAAAATTCCAACATACTGACATCACCTTGGCTTGGAGAAATGGATACGTTTTTGAGGGGGAATTCAGCCATATCTATCAAAATTAAAATTTTTTTTACATTTGAATCCAGCAATCTCACTTCTAAGACATTAGCCTAAAGATACACCTGAAAATGTAGGGAATGATATAGGTATAAGGTATGTATTGGCATTTATTGATAGATACTTGGTTTTTCCAGGTTTTTTTTATCAATTATGAACCATTTCAATAAGTTATAGTATATTCATTCACACAATGGAATACTACAGAATGATAAAATCTGAATGCGCTAATGTGGGAAGTGTCCAGGAAGTATTAAGTGAAAACAAGTGCAGAACATGGTCTAGGGTGTAGTGTTTTGAATGTAACAAGGGAGGGGGACTGGCAAGAACAAAACGTGTTTCTAAGAAAAGGAAAAATTCATGAAACAAGTGAGAAATGCAGGCACTTCAGTGAAATTTGGAAGATGACTCAGTCCCTTTAGAAGTGATACTAACTTTGAGATCAGAAGAACAAAATCAGAGGCTGACTTGGTGCCAAGTCTGGAGTGTTGGGCCTGGATTGTTGAAATCTCTCCTGTTTGAAGTCAGTGATGGATCCAAGGGTCAAGGTGTGTTTCAACCTTTGATGAACATCATATGGCATCTTCCTTTAGAGTAGGTCCTAGGGTTCAGAGTCTGAGTGATTTGGCCCATTATTTGGTTCTATTAATAGAAAATTGAGATGAAGAAGAGATTTCAGCACTTAGAGGACTCATCTTCATAAAACTTTTAGAGACCTAACAACCTAACATTATTCTCTAGCTAACCAAGTTCAAGCTAATGCATAGTGAGCCATCTTTTTCCTTACTTTTCCTATAGTCTTAAACCAGTGGGTGAAACTACTATTCTACTGGTAGGTTATTGTTGGGATCATCTTGAGAGAATGGGAGTGTCTGGTCGTATTTTTCTCATCTTCATAACAATTCAGACAATGGACCAAATGGAAGATGTTATCAGAGGTTTCATGGAAAGTTGTTGAACTCTAAAACACATGAAAAGGCCTTTCAATTTCAAAACCTCAAAGATGTGTGCCTAGAATTCTAGAATTCTCTCTCAGATCAAACACTAAGGAATTGTGGGGAAAATTAGTCTGGTGGCTGAGTGGCAAAATTAATTCCAGTGAATTCTGCCCTTAGCAACTACACTTACTCTATGCTGCTTCACACCACATAGATCTGTACCCTAAGTAATAGCTACAGCTTTAAAGCAAAAAAGCCATGGTGAAGACATGGACCAAGAAGCATAAAGAGAATGCAGATTATGTTTGTTTATGTGCTGTTATGGTAGATTTTAGAAGTGCTTTTATTTAAAACATGACACTGCTCAGTTGTCCAGGCTAACACCTTTCCAAAGGTGCTCTAGCAATGGTTGTACCTACCTTGTGCCTAATATAATATCAATGTTATATGCTAAATATGTTATAATCTAAGGGAGGATTTTAGTTTGTGAAGAGAATAGAAATAGGTTTGAAATGGATTTTGTTTACTCCCCAGCATTTTACATTGGTTTCTAAATAAAATTAAAAACTAAATGAAGTTTTTGATAGTGTTTGCGATCTTTCAGATAACAAAGAAGTCACATAATTACATGTAAATTAAATTGTAGTTTCCTCTAATAGGGAAGAAATCTGTAATTAAACTGAGGTAAATAACACAAGGATACTAATAAGTAATATTGTTCTTTCATCTCCATTTATCTGCCAGAGAAAATTCTTTTTTGTGTGTGTGGTGTAATTGACATGTAACATATTAGTTTCAGGTAAACACCGTAATGATGTGATATTTGTATATATTGTATATATATTGCAAAATGGTCACCACAAGTCTTGTTAACATCTGTCCTCATAAATAAAAAAATTTTCTTGTTGATAACCTTCAAGATCCACTCTCATAGCTACTTTGAAATATGTAATACAGTATTATTATCTGTAGTCACCATGCCATACATTACTTCCATGTGACTTACTCATTTTATGAATGGGAATTTGTACCTTCTGACCCCCAACACTCATTTTGACTGCACTCTAGCCCCTGCCTCAGGCAACTACCACCCATATCCATGAGCTTAGTTTTTGTTATTTTAGACATCATATACGTGAGATCATAAAGGTATTTGTCTTCCAATGTCTGACTTACTTTACTTGGCATCTTGCCTTCCGGGTCCATCCATGGTATCTCAAGTGGCAGGATTTCATTCTGTTTTATGGTAGAATGATATTCTGCTGTGTATGTATACCACATTTTCTTTATTTTCCAATGGACGTTTAGGGTGTTGCCATGTTTTGGCTATTGTAAATAATGCAGTGAACATGGGGGTGCATAAATCTTTTTGAATTAGTGTTTCTGTTTTCTTCAGATAAATACCCAGAAGTGGAATTGCTGGATAATAACATGGTAGTTCTATTTTTTTTTTTTTTTAGGAACCTCCACCTTGTTTTCCATAGTGGCTGCACAAATTTACATTTCCAACAAGGCACAAGAATTCTCTCTTGTCTGCATTCTCACCAACAGTTGTTATTTCTTATCTTTTTTGTAATAGTTATTTTAACATGCTTGAGGTGACATCTCATCGTGGTTTTGATTTGTATTTCCCTGATGATTAGTGATGTGAGCATCTTTTCATGTACCTGTTGGCCATCTGTATGTCTTTGGAAAAATGTCTATTCAAATGTCTGCCTGTTTGTTAATCAGATTTTTTTTCTATTAGGTTGTATNGACCTGAGCTGAAGTTGGATGCTTAACCCACTGAGCCACCCAGGTGCCCCCAGAAGCTTTTTAATTTAATGGAGTCCCATATGTTTATTTTTCATTTTTGTTGCCTTTGCGTTTGGCATCAGATTCAAAAAAATCATTGCCAACACTGATGTCAAGGAGTTTACCACCTTTGTTTTCTTCTAGGAATTTTATGGTTTCGGGTCTTACATTTAAGTCTTTAATCGATTTTGAGTTAATTCTTGTGTATGGTGTAAGATAGGGGTTCAGTTTCATTCTTTTGCATGTGGCTGTCCAGTTTTCCCAACAGAAAACCTTAAAGGTGTAAACCATGTATAACAAAGATTCTTAGCCTTGTAGTCAGAAAGAGAGTTGTGTGGAGAACTGTTGATGAGAATAAGCACTGTGTTTTCTTTAAAAAAAAAAAATCAAAACCAGACAGGATCAAAAGATTGTGACACGGTAGGTCTTAATTAGGTTTGAGAACTCCCCCACAACATGACACCCTACAATCCAAGGTTGCTTTCTTCTCAGTGGGTGCAATTTTTGTTTTAGGAGATTTCTAAGTTTTGAGCTTCACCCCTTTTCCTGTTTTAATTGTCTTGGTTTGAAAGCAAAAATAAAAATTTCAACTCTCTTCTATTCCACAGTGACATTTCATGATAGTGTATTCCTATTGAATTTAATTACATTAATTATTTTGAAATTAAAATTATTTTTAGAATCTCAGGTTTTAAAATATTTTATTAAACACAAATTTTAATACACCTAGGAATATCCTATTTGGAGGAGATCAGTTAACAAAAATATTAAATGCAAGAAAACCTCCTGCCTGAATTATTGTTCATTTTTATCTCTTGCAGAAAATTACGTTTAGTTGATATAGAAGAATTTCATAATCGCCAGGATGCATTAGAGCTATCAATATTTCAGACCATCATCATGAAACACATGGAATCTGCCAAAGAAACTCTACTTAAAATGTAAAGTTTTGAAGTTTCATGGAGGAAAACATGAGTTTAAAAATGTGATTGGTGGGGAACTATTTTTTAAATGCATTTAGAAAATCCCATTTTAACAAATTTGTAGTTATTCCTGTTCAGGAACTAAATATAATGTCTTTAATTGCCTTGGTCTGTAATGTCTATCTAGAAGATGTCCTTCAGAGTATAGATGATGCAGGAACTAATGGTTATAGTGCTTTCTTCTCTCAATGTTTGGTTTCTACTTACTGCTCTGAGAGTGGGGTTGAATACAATGGAGGAATGCTTATCAACGAATCCATTTGCTAGATATTTATTTGACGTCTGTTAATAAGTATAAGGCACTGTACCTCTTTCATTTTGCTTTTGGATTGGGGATGCAGAAGAGTTTAAAGCATGATTAGATGGAGGAAATATAGTCTTTAAATGAATTTACAATGACATTGAGAGATTAGACTTCTCAAATGATAATTCAACATCATCTTGGTTTGACCCTTCAGAATGGAATATCTGGATATGAAAATTATTGATCTAGGTGCTAGACAATTTGCTCTGAAGCAATACAGGAAATCTGTTTCTCTTGTGGGTTATTATGTTATTATAAATTGGACATTAAAATTAGGTCAAATTGCAGATAATAGAGGGCATGAAAGTCCAGCACAGGTTCATGATTTCCAGAAGTTATTTAGAAATATATCCTGATAGTTTAAGACTGAATCTTTCCTTTATCTTTTTTCTTTTCCACTATATTAGAATCAAATTCTTTGCCATTATTTGAAAGAACTCTAGACTTTTATTTAATATTAGTATTTAGTTAACATGAAACAAATAGATGAGAGGTGTAGAATGAAACCCCATAATTACAGAGAAGAAAATGACCTCTTAGAACAGAATACAAACACATTTTCTTGATCTATTACTTGAGGGTTGTACCTCAGGAATACATCACCACTGTAAAGTTTGGTAAATTGGGCTGTCAAAGTACAGAGCAGAGTACACACCTTTACTGAAAACTTTTGCTGAGAGTTGTAGATGGATTAGCTGTATCTCTTGATGCTTCCTGATTAATTCTAAGGAAACAACACTCTGACCATACTTTAAATAGTGAGCCAGAATGTGTTTATCGTGGTTAAAAGGCAGAACATCGGCTCACCACAATGGAGAAACAATTAGCAAATGATTAATTATGACATCTACCTGAAACCGAAGTATCTTCTTTGCGTACTCATCCTCTACTGCTATGCAGCAGGTGCTATGGTTTATCACCCCTGCATTCTTGAAACCCATTTTTCTAGGCCCATGTGCCACTGTTTCTTTTTTAATCTGTTGTTTTTTTTTTTAATGACTGTACTTATTCTTACTATCCCTAAGAATAGAGGCCACTGAGGTGTTTGTTCTTCTTTGTATTCTTGACAGTGTTATGATTTCATTGGTCTTATCTGTCTCAAGATCTTAGGCTTTTTGAGTTCTAGGCCCTTGCTGCTAATTTTATATTGTCTGTCTCCAGCGAGTGCCATGTCAGTCAGTATCTCTGTAACAAGGCTTATTCTTTCTTCCAAACCAGAGACTCTTCCTGTTCTGGACCATTCCCAGGCCAAGTTGAAAACTTTGGCTTTTTCTGTTCTTGCTTATCATTGACATCTTTACCACCTCCAAACTGCCTCCAGCCATAAGCAATGTATTGCTGTGTTTTTTTAAACTGAGATATAATTCACTTACCATAAAACTTACCATTTTCATGTGTACAAATCAGTGGCTCATAATATATTCAAAAGTTTTTGCAATAATCACCACTGATTCCATCACCCCCAAAAGAAACCCTTTGAGCACCTAAATATTTAAAACAATCACAAACAGAAACAATCTTATAAATAAGAATGTGCTAATATCAGGGGACTTTAATAGNATTAGAAAAAGCGCAAGTGCAAAATCTAACAGCTCACCTAAAGGAACTAGAGGCAGAGCAACAGGAACGCCCCAAACCCAGCAGAAGAAGAGAAATAGTAAAAATCAGAGCAGAAAAAAACAACATAGAGACCAAAGAAACAATTGAACAGATCAATGAAACCAAGAGTTGGTTTTTTAAAAAAAAAATTGAAAAACCTCTAGCCAGGCTTCTCAAAAAGAAAAGAGAGANCTACTTAAACATCATAAAAGCCATCTATGAGAAGCCTTCAGCTAACATCATTCTCAATGGGGAAAAACTGAGAGCTTCCCCCCTGAGATCAGGAACACGACAGGGAAGTCCACTCTCACCACTGTTGCTTAACATAGTGCTGGAAGTCCTAGCATCAGCCATCAGACAACAAAAGGAAATCAAAGGCATCAAAATTGGCAAAGAAGAAGTCAAACTCTCACTTTTCACAGACGACATGATACTCTGCATAGAAAACCCGTCAGACTCCACCAGAAGCCTGCTAGAACTGATCCAAGAATTCAGCAGAGTTGAAGGTTACAAAATCAATGTATAGAAATCGGTCGCATTTGTATACACCAATAATGAAGCAACAGAAAGAGAAATAAAGAATTTGATCCCATTCACAATTGCACAAAAAACCATAAAATACCTAGGAATAAACCTAACCAAGGATACAAGAGATCTGTATAATGAAAACTATAGAAAACTTACGAAGGAAATTGAAGAAGACACACACACACAAAATGGAAAAACATTCCATGCTCATGTGTCAGAAGAATAAATATTGTTAAAATGTCATTACTACCCAAAGCAATCTACACATTCAATGCAATTCCAATCAAAATTGCACCAGCACACTTCTCAAAACTCGGACAAACTGTCCTAAAATCTGTATGGAACCACANAGAGACTCTTGAATGCTGAGAACAAACTGAGGACTGATCGGTGTGGGAGGGAAGGGAGGAGATGGGCACAGAGGAGGGCACTTGTGGGGATGAGCACTGGGTGTTATATGGAAACCAACTTAACAATAAACTATTTGTAAAAAAAAAAAAAACCCTTTATCTGTTATCAATCAATCCCCACTCTCCCTGGCAATCACTAATATGTCTCCATTCTGAATATTTCATATAAGTGGAATGATATAATGTGTAGCCATTTATGTCTGGTTCTTATACTAAGTATAATGTTTTCAAGGTTCATCCACGTTGTAGCATATAACAAAACTTTATTCCTTCTCATGGCTAAATAATATTTCATCATATGGATCTAACACATTTTGTTTATCCATTTATCAGTAGACATAGGTTTGTGTTCTTGCTACTTTTTGCCTATTAGGAATAATGCTGCTATGAACCTGTTTTCAGTTCTCTTGGGTATATACCTAGGAGTAGAATTGCTGGGTTACATAATAACTCTATGTGTAACTTTGTGAGGAACTGCCACAGTGCTTCCTAAAGTGTCTGTAAGATGCTCCTACAGCAATATATGAGGGTTCTGTTTCTCCAAATCCTTGTTGACACTTGTTCTTGTCCATCTTTCTGATTATAGTCATCCTAGCAGATGCAGAGTTCTATCTTATTGTGGTTTTGATGTGCATTTCTCTGCTGACTAATTGTTGAACATTTTTTTCATATGCTTATTGCCTATGTATTTATCTTGTTTGGATAAATGTCTGTTCAAATCATTGCTCTCTGTATTGAGTGATCTTTTTATTGTTGAATGGTAAGAGTTCTTTATATATCTGGCTAGTAAATCTTCATTGGTTATATGATTTGCAAATTTTTCTTCCCTCATGTGACTGATCCTTTCACTTTCTTGATAAGTCTTTGAGGTACAAATTTTTAAAATTTTGATAGAATCTATAATTTTTTTTGGTATATTCATCTTGTATCTTGCAACCTTGCTAAACTTACTTATTAGCAACAATAGTTTTCTTGTGTGGAAAGAAGACATCTTTCTCTGTATTAGGTTGGGTTATCTGGAAATAGAGATAGCTCTACTTTTCTTATATGCATTTGATTTTTTTTTTCTTCTCCTTGCCTAATTGCTTTGGTTAGAATCTCCAGTACAGTGTTGAAAAGAAGTGGCAGTGGTAGACATCCTTGTTCTGTTCCTGATGTCAGGTTGGGGAAGGATTTCAGTCTTGCAGCATTTGGTTAGCTAGCCATATAGTTTCCCTTTGTTAGGTGGAGGAATTTCCCTTTCTTTTTTAAGAAAAAATTTTTTTAACGTTTTATTTATTTCTGAGAGAGAGACAGCATGAGAAGGGGAGGGTCAGATAGAGAGGGAGACACAGAATCTGAAACAGGCTCCAAGCTCTGAGCTGGCTGTCACCACAGAGCCCGACGTGGGGCCCAAACCCACAAACCGTGAGATCATGACCTGAGCCAAAGTCAGCTGCCCAACCGACTGAGCCACCCAGGCACCCCAAGGAATTTCCCTTTCATTCTTAGTTTCTTGATTATTTTTATCACCAATAGAACAGATTTTGCCAAATGTTTCATTTCAGCTGAGATCATAATGGGTTTTTCTACTTTATTAATATGTTATATTATACTCATTTTGCTAAATTGAACTAATCTTTCATTCCTGAAGTAAGTCCCACTTAGCCATGGAGTATAATTCTTTTTATATGCTACTGGATTCAGTTTGCGAGTACTTTGTTGAGGATTTTTGTGTGTACATTCATAAGAAATCTTGGTCTTTATTTTTTTCTTATCGTATTTTTTTCTGGTTTTGGTATGAGAACACTGGCCTCATAGGATGAATTAGAAAGCATTTCTCCCCCCCACACACACACCCGCCCCCTCGGCAGAGTTGGTGAAGGATTGGTGCTAATTCTTCTTTAAATGTTCTATAGAACCTATCAGTGAAGCCATCTTTTCCTGGGTCCTGATCTTTTTATTTTTTAGAAAATTTTCTGATTTTTAGCTCAGCCTCTTGTTATAGTTCTATTCATGTTTTGTATTTCTTTTTGAGTTAGTTTGGTAGTTTGTATCTTTCTAGGAATTTGCTAGATTAATTTGTTGGCATATAATTTTTCATTAAATCCCTTTATAATTTTTAAAAATATCTATAAGGTGAATATTATGTTCTCTTTTTCATTCCTAATTTTAACAATTTTAGTCTTCTTTCTTTCTTTCTTTCTATCTATCTGTCTGTCTATCTATCTATCTATCTATCTTGGTACAGTTTTGTCAATTTTGCTGATTTTTTAAAAGCCAACTTTTGAAGTCTGTTGATTTTCTCTATTTTTTTGTTCTCTATTTTTCCTACTCGTATCTTTATTTCTTCTTTTCTCCTTGACTTTAGTTTGCTCTTCTTTTTCCAGTTTCTAGTGGAAATTTAGGTTATTGAGTTAAGATCTTTTTTATTTTTTAATGTAGATGTTGATAGCTATCAGTTTCCCTCTGGTCACTGCTTTTTTTCATTCTGTGAGTTTTGGTAAAGTTTTCATATTCATTCATCTCAAATTATTTTCATATTTCCCTTGTGATTTCCTTTTTGATTGGCTGATTGTTTAGGACTATGTTGTTTAATTTCCATGTATTTGTAAATTTCCAGAGTGTCCTTCTGTTTATGATTTGTATAATTTCAATACTTTTATATTTTTTGAGACTTAGGACAACCAACTATTTTTGATCTTTTCTCAGAAGCCTCTTCTGTATGTACTCCTTTCCCTTTGTTCCCACTGCAACTACCTCTGGCAGACTTTTTTAATCTCTCAGGTAGCCTACAAACCACTGGCAAATGACTCTTAACTCCTAATTCATTGCTTCCCTTTCATTGACCAAATAAGTCAACATTTCTTAACCTGCCTTTTAAGGTCTTTTGCAACCTGGACCTAACCTCTCTTTCCCATTCTCTGAAGTGTTCTGAAAAGACTTTCACCTTGGGCCATGCCTGGAGAAGTAGTCACGTTGAATTAAACAGGACATAACTTCTAAGACTAATCTGTAACTGTATATTATCACTGTTAAGTATTCGATGAGTAAAGGCTCTTTGTTCTCCTTTTTAATCAATTATTGATTTTTTATGTTTATTTATTATTTTTGAAAGAGAGAGACAGAATCTGAAGCAGGCTCCAGGCTCAGTGCTGTCAGCACAGAGCCCAATGCAGAGCTCAAATCCACAGACTGCAAGATCATGACCTGAGCTGAAGTTGGATGCTTAACCAACTGAGACACCCAGGCACCCCCAATTACTGATTTTTAAAATAGTTATTCCTTACTTGTTTTTATCTGTAGGATGGGACTGCTAGGAAAATTTGAAAGTTGTTTAGTTGCCTCCCTCTTAAACTCTGTGACTCTTAGCATTGCTCTCTTTACACATAATTATATCAAATTGAATCAGAGGTTAAGGAGATTAAACAGAACAAAAAGCTCTTGAATTCCATCACCAAAATATTATGATTCACACTATTTATAGTACTTCTCATTACTGGAGAAGCCTCTCTTCTGTTCTTCAACACCCAGCCCAAATGACATTTCTTCTATGAAATATCTGTTGTTACGTCTTCAAAAATGATCTCTTCCTTCTGAATACCTCTGTCACTTTATTCTCTTATAATTCCTTCCTTTTATAATATGTGATTATGTGTTTGTCTTTTTCTCCTTCCATTAGCCTATAAGCACTTTGAGGACTGAATAGTGATTTTGTACCAAGTGTTTTATACGTAATAGGGAGTCCTTTGGGACAATGGCTGAATTTTTAAATTTTCTTAAAAAAAAACAACAACAAATCATTTCCAGTTATATAGCCCCAAATTTATTCCATTTCCTGTCTGAACTACTGGAAGTTTCTCAGTTCCCTTTCTTAATCTAGCATTGGCCTTCTCTACTTGGTATTTGCCTCTTGTCCTCTTTACTTATTGCTTAAACAATGAGAACTTACTGGAGAAGGATCCACCATGACTTCATTTTAGAGCGTGAGGCTGTGCCAACTTCTTGTGTTTAGCTCCCAAGTTCTGCAAAAGTCCTTTCAGACTTTCTCCCACTTATTCCTATTTTCTAGGAAGAAATTTCTATATCCTTTCTATTATAGACAATGAAATGATCACATATATTAGCCCCATTTATCCCCCTATTTTCTTATTATCTTACTTCTGCTTCAGATTGTTTTCTCATGATCTTCCTCATCTCATTTCCATCCTTCAGTGAAATTGCCATCTTCATTATAAAACTCTTCTCTGCTACTTACATGGAAAATTATATCTCAGTCCTTTGACGTCAAGACTGTCTTTTTGCTATGACACATTGCCTTCATTATCATAAGAGATAAAGGACGATGTCATATCTTTTTATGTCTGTCATGACACTGTTCCTAGCACATAGTAGCTACCAAACATGTATTTGTTAAAGGAATGAATACATATATTTAAAATTTAGATCCCTCTTGGAGCATTCAGGCAACTCCTGAAAATATGTGGACTCTACTTTTAAGAATTCTATTATCTCTTACGAAAGAAATATCAATATTCCTTAATTTTATAGTGTTAGTGGTTTTATAAATTGAGAACTTCACTTTTTCTGTTTACATATTTACTGTTAGCCTTTTATTACAAGGATATGTACACATTTGAAACTTTGTTTTAAATCAGTCGTTCTTTCAGGATTTTACGTTAAGGGGAATAAGAAAATAGACACTTGATTTTATTGATTTGTCTTGTTTTCAAGTCATTGTGAAAAAGAATAGGATAAAGTACCAAGTGGGTTGAACCAAATAAGCTCTCTTGACTTAATCAGCTATTTACATTTTCTGTTTAAACTAACAAATTCATTCCCTGAAGAACATTTTACAGACCGATGAGGAGTATTTTGTAATATCCAGTATTTTTATTTCAGTAGTATAGGAATCATAGTTTCAGGAGTTAGATTTACATTTTTTTCTCACAGCATCACATTGCTGAGTCATTTTCTATTGGCTATGATTAAAATTTCTTTTCATAGAAAAAGTGATATATGCCAGTGCTTGCATTTCAGAGGGTGGATAATGTCAGTGAGCAATATAGCCCTCTATGAAGACCTTTGGATGTCCAGAAGTTACTGTTAATGCTTAATGTGAAAGGAGTAATTCACTGAAAGTATTAACTTTTAAAAGTCTTTTGTGCTCTCAAGGTGGTTTCCAGAAGTGCAGAATATTTATTACCAAGGTAATAAAAAGAAGCAATTGCCAACTGGTGACAGCAGTGCCAAATTGGAATCTTTTTTCAACTGTGCGGCTACACTTATGACTTTACAGCTGCAGGAACTCACTTTGGTCTCCATGCAGGACTTCACAGACCTAATTGCACAACCACCTGTAAGTACAGTGCAATTCCACCAGTGTTCATCTACTAATTTATTTTAAAAGGAAAAAGATTTAAAAAAAAAAAAAAAAACTACCAGTAGAAGATGAGGAAGTATATCTTTAGACCACTGAACTATTTTTAAAAAGCTAGTGTCAACCTGAATATTCAGGATGGATGATTATCATCACACTGGTGAGGATTAACAAAGAGAAGTGGAAATTCTCATTACGGGGAAATTTGAGTCACGATGGCTGGGGAAGATTTCTGCAAGGAACTCTTTTCTTTTTGGAAGAAGGTCCTGTTAGAGTTGAGCTGAGCCTAAGAATTTAAATGTTCTCTTGGACTCTTTCTTCTGTGATTCTAGAGCCCCACTGCTGTCATATCCTGCTTTTTCTGTAACCTTGATGCTATAGTTGATCTGTAGGCCCGGTGAATACTAGATGCCAACAAGGCTAGCTGGAAATTGCTCTTGCTCTTTTTAGTAGAGCTCCTCATTGGCTTAACATCTAGGGCATAAGAGGAAGGGTGAGTTCCCATGTGTTCTAATTGGGACCTGTGCACTCTTTAGTCTCTCCCAGTTCATATAAATATTCACATTTATAAATACTCTTTGCAGGATTCCATTAGAGCTTTTGAACATCCAGGTTTCATCATGAGACTGATTCTTGAAAATGACACCATTAAGTTTGAACCTGAGTTCAGTGACTATATAGACATCCTTCTAAATGTTTATGATATCATGATGAAGGCTGTCAGTTTTGTGCCAAGAGTGGAGACCAAATTGTATTCCAAATGGGTAAGTAACGAGGATATTCTGATTGTTTGAATTTTCATGATGATACTCACTTCAAACAACCTCTAAAAGCTGTAGACACGTATCCTCTGCTTTGCATAATATAAATGGCCTAGAAATATTGGCTTATCAGAAAATTTTAATTAAAAAATGCTATTTTCCCATTAGTTGCTCTTACAGTATTCTTAGTTTCTTAGTCTAGTCTTCCACTGGGCTGAGAATTTTCTTAAGGGAAAAAATTAATGTTGTGATCAAGTTTAAAGCAGTCAGTGAGTGTTGGCCGTGGCCCTTGAGCCATGCCATAGATCTCCATACTTTGCTAGCTCTGTAAAACTGCCCTCCAGTTGATGAGACTCTCCTCAATCTTTGTCCATAAGTTGTAATGTCTCTGTACTTTGAAATCATAGATTCTACTTCCCTTCTCTCTTTGGCCATTTTATTTAGCCAACCTATGCTGAACTATGACATCTCAGAAGTAGTTACTACAATCTAGTGTATGAAATGAGCCTGTCTAATTCCTTAATTTGAAAGGTTTTCAAGCTTTGTAATTCCAATGAGTATCTTATTTCTTTTTTAATTTTAAAATAGTTCACAAATATTTCATGTATACAGGAGTCCAAGGGACTATTCTGTAGTTTCAAGTGGCAGGGAAGTTAACCCCTATGTACTTATAATCTAACTAGAGAAATGGAATATTATTGATACATTTAAGCTCTCCCTCCTCCCCACTACCCTTCCCTGTTCACATTCCTCTCCTTCTATCTTCTAGCAAAAGAATCACTATCTTGAATTTTATCATTATTTTTCTGAAAGTTTTAAGATAAACTTACTGTCTGCATACCTCTAAATAATTTCCATTTAGTTTTTCCATGTCCTTGTATATATGTGGAGTCCTCTCATAATCAGTGACCTGTTTTATTTTACTCAACATTGTGATTGTGAAATTATCCATTGTGAGGTTATTATCCTCTTCATAGAACTTCTGTTTTTTTAAAAAAAAATTTTTAATTTTTTAAATGTTTTTATTTGTGTATGTGTGTGAGAGAGAGAGAGAGACAGAGCGTGAGCAGGGGAGGGTCAGAGAGAGAGGGAGGTACAGAGTCCAAAGCAGGCTCCAGGCTCTGAGCTAGCTATCAGCACAGAACCTGATGTGGGGCTTGAACCCATGAACCATGAGATCATGACCTGAGCCGAAGTCGGACACTTAATTGACTGAACCTCCCAGGTGCCCCTTAAATTTTATTTTCTAGGAATTCCATTAAGTTCTTTGTCAAATAGACCTGGCCATATTTGATAGTCTCAGGTACTTAGTCATATATTCATTACTCTTTTACTTCTTCATTTGCTGATCTGACACTTGCTCCTGGTGGTTTATTTCTGTGGATGTTTTCTCTTTATTATTATGGGCTCATACCTCTAAGAACTCTATGCAGGGAAGTCCTTGAGGCCTTAATAAGTTGGTTCTTTTAGAATTGCATAGAGAGGCCTCTACAGACCAAGGACCATTTTTAAAAAATGTTTATTTACTTTTGAGAGAAAGAGAGAGAGAGATACAGATACAGACAGTAGGCAAGGAGGGGAGGGACAGAGAGAGGGAGACACAGAATCCAAAGCAGGCTCCAGGCTCTGAGCTGTCAGCACAGAACCCGATGAGGGGCTCAAACTCAAGAGCTGTGAGATCATGACCTGAGCCGAAGTTGGTGGCCCAACTGACTGAGCCACCCAGGCGCCCCTTACCAAGGACGATTTTTAACAAAATTCTTGCTGAGAATTTCGTGAACAACACTGGCCATGTGAGTGCTTACCCAAATCTGTCTGAGAACAGCCTGGTGGTCACAAATTCTTAGGGTGACCATCCTTTTCTTCTCCACTGAAAAACAAGGTCAAGCCAAGATATCTTCCTTACTTTTGCCCCTCATTCAAAGGTTCTGTGACCTTTCAGCATTCTGAAATTTTGTGCCACATTTCAGTGTTCTTGGCTTTCCATGAGTATATCAGTTAGGACTTCCCTCCTTGATCAGGCCTGAGGCTTTGTTCCCTGACAGCCACTCTCTCCATCCTCCTCCCCTGCACAGGAGCCCACTTTGCTGGAGACTCCTGAAAGCAAAGCTTAGGCCACCGGGATCAGCAGTCGCCAGGGTAGCTGCTCACTTTTGCACACAGTTACCTCTCAGTTTAAGTGTTCTCTCACATTTGGCCCCTAGACTTGCCCTATTATTTTGCTTCCTTAGCTGTACATTATAAAAGTTAAATTTGGCGATTTGTCCAATATACTTCTATGTTTTGAACTAGATAGTTATTTGCAGGTTCACTACTCCTCATATTGCCAAAAATAGAAGCCTCTCAAGAAACGTAGTTCACTTTGTCTTTTGTTTAATTTCGGTTTGTCTACTGCCTCCTTCCCTAGTCATACCGTGCCTTGGTTCAAGAATGACTTCTGAGGGAGCTTATGAAACAGACAAATACAACAAGTTAATAAGAATAATAGTAAAACCTTGACTTGCGAGTACAATTCATTCCAGAAACATGCTTATAATCCAAAGCACTTGTATATCAAAGTGAATTTCAAGAACCATTGGCTCACTTACGATCACATGACATTCAGGATCATATACTACTTATATTGCAAGACGTCGCTCATTTACCAAGTTAAAATTTACTAGAAATGTTTGCTCGTCTTGCGGAATGCTCACAGAACATGTTACTCGTGATCCAAGGTTTTACTGTACTAGACATGCTCATGGTGGAGTAAAGGATTACCATCGTTTGAATGAATACAGTTGCTATAATTCAATGGCTATAAAATGCAAAATCTAGGGGCACCTAGGTGCTACAGTTGGTTAAGCAGCCCACTCTTGGCTTTGGCTCAGTTCATGATCTCGTGGTTCATGGGTTAGAGCCCTGAGTTGGGCTCTGTGCTGACAGTGCAGAGCCTGCTTGGGATTCTCTCTCTTTCTCTCTCAAAATAAATAAGTAAACTTTAAAATAAAATATGGCTCTAAGTTTTCGGGTTTCTAAAGTGAAGAGGAAAATTTGACACATTTTTAACTATAACTAAACAGTTCACTTAGACTGCTTTGGTGTCTTTCCTGGTATCAGATTTTGAGAGTGAGGTCTTACATGGGATATTATACATGAGGTAATGGTTCTGAAATCTTACATGTTGCCATCACCTGGTGACATTTTAAAAACACAAATCCACCTTCACCACCTCTTGCCCCAGAGATGTGGATTAACCATGATAGCTGGTTCTCAGAAATAGGTTGCCAGAATCATCTAGGGATATTTTGCTTGTAATCAGTTAGGTTTGGAAACAAGCAGCATAGGGCATTTCAGGTAAGATGACTGAACTTGGTTTCAATGACCTTTGACAACAACTGCAGGTGACATTCATAGAAGAACATTCATAAGAACTGTTCTTATCACAATCTTTGATAAAAAATGAAAGTGAGAATAAAATACACTTTTTTGGGTGTGCTAATTTGGCGCAGTCAGTTAAGCATCCGAGTGACTCTTGGTTTCAGCTCAGGTCATAATCTTACGGTTTGTGAGATGGAGCTCTGCATCAGGCTCCTCACTGACAGCACGGACCCTGCTTGGGATTCTCTTCCTCCCTCTCTCTCTCTGCCCCTCCCCCTACCCAAATAATTTAAAAAATGCTTAAATACACTCCTTTTCACTTATGTTCTCAAGAAGCATCTAGTTCTAAGCGATAGGATTCTCTGAAATCCCACTAGGGAGCATAGAGGGCAAATGCACCCCAGATACCTGATTAAATTATCCAGTTCTCTAAGGAATCCTGGGATGTTATCAAGTAAATGCTGTAGAATATCCATTACAGATCATCGTTTTTGTTGGTTACAATTAAAAATCTCTTCTTCAAATGAGAGGTAGAGCATATATATTTTTAAGTGTAACTTGACTCAAGATACTAAACCATGTAGGCACATTTACTTGCCCTCTTATTTGAAAAGAGGAGATGAGCTTTTGAGATTTGTTTGCTTATTAAAAATTGTTATCTGATCCATTATTCCTATGGTGATAGCAGAATGCATGTTTTGCAACTAGGGATTTCAGTCTGCTCTAGTTGCTGTTCACAGAATCAAAGATCAAAGGTCAATGAATGAGTAAACAATCTTTCTTTGTTCTAGACAGATTACCGCTCAAGGTGAAAAAGTACTGTGATCAAAGGATATGATGATATGACATTGAGCTAGCTTATTTTTTAAAAATAAAGTACAATGCAAGCACTACTTTCAGAAAGCTAGCATTTTTATAGCTGCACAAATAAAATGTAGATTTGGGTTTTTGTATGCTTTTATTCTGCATATTTTCAAGTGACAGTTCTTTCATCTATTTGGAAAAACAAAACACAACCAGGTAGCCTTGAAGTAAAACAAAAATGAAACTTAGATATTTAATATCTGCTGTGATTAGACTGAATATCTTTCTACAGAGATAAGAAAATCAAAAAGACCTTGTGAGAAAAAATAAAAGGCAATAGGGTAATACTGGCATTTTTACAAAGATAAATACTATGGCTACCTTAACTTGTTTTTCAAAACAAACGTTATTTATTTTTCCCTCTGTTTAGGAAAGTAAATCTAAACCAACAACTCTGAAGCCAATAATTCTGAAGGAAATTATCGAGGCCCATAAAGAAAAGGTGAGGGAGGTGATAATGAAAGAGAGCGTGGCGCCTCTGGAACACCTCAGGCTCTATGACAAGTATAACTTTCTGATCACCAGAAAAGCCGAGCAAGATGTTGATGCTTTCCTGGAAGAAAATCATAATTATGAGAAAATAATACAAGAAATTCGCAAATACCAAAAACTAATAGAGGAAATACAGTACACATCTAGAAAGGTGAATGATCCGTTCTTGTACAACTGTTCTTTGTAAATAACGATCTTTTCCCAAGTTTATTCAGATATGTTTGTAGAGCCTGCAGTCAAAGAATCAGACCATTACTCTCAACAGGGAAAATACTTCCTTGCCCTGTGCCAAACATTGGCGAGCCCTGCACAGGGTTCGTGTGCTCATAGGGCTGGAAGTCTAGTGCTTCAAGTCTGACTCTTAAGTATTTACATGATTGGACCCCTCAAAAATTCCAAGAACTTAATTTTTTTTTGACTTTAATGTTTATAAATCCTTTGGAAAGTATGGTAATTATACCAAAATGTGATTGCTTCTGTTTAGTAAGAGACTGGAAATTTAAAATTTTCCTTTGTCCTTTTTTATAGTTTCCAAATTTTCCTCCCTAAGCACGCACTCCTGTTTTGTATAGAGCAAATATAGCATTTAAATCCCTTACTATCTATTTTGCAATAACTCAATTCTGCAAAGTTCTTATATCCATTTGTTGTCCTGAAATAGAATTGGCTTCCAAGATAACAAACTCTTGAAGGAGATTTACCCAGAAGATAGTTGTAAAATACAAATGAGCATTTCGAAAACCCTGCCTGCATCATATTAAAAAAAACCCACAAAAACTCAATTTTGTTAGATCATGCACACACAAAACCAATATTGTGAGAGAGGCAAAATTGTGGGCATCTTTTATTTCTTTTTATGTTTATTAAGCTTTTAATACTTATTATTGTAGACTGTCCGTTTAGGAATGTTTGAAGTGCGCTGTGAGGAATTAATCAGAGCTTTGGTGAAGCGAGCAGAAGTTATTTGTGGAAGACTTATAGCTAAAATGTTCAGAGATCATCAGGAAGTGAATACAAGGTATTTATGTGATATTGACTTTTTTTTTCAGGGGGATGTTAGAATCTATTGTCATATTGATGACAAATAAAATTATGGATTAAAACAGTGTCATCGATGATCCTCCAAGAAGATAAATGCCAAACTTACTTCTACTTGGCTTTGTTATTTTGTGTCTATTATTATTTTTCACCACAAATACCTTCCCAATTGTCTCAGTTAAGAGGTATTAAAATGTGCATTTTGTTTGCGCAAGTAAGATGGGTGCTATCTAACTTCACGAAGGTGAACAATAAGTTTGTCTAATCAGTAGAGAAAATGGATTTTCAAAGTGGACTTACCCCGTAGTTGTCATGGGTCCTGATGGATACTCAAATTTGGAACTTCATCTTACTCTGATTATTCTTCAAAGCTATGATAACTTGTTGTCTTAACTAAAAACTTATTTGTTGACGAACCTGGAGACTTTTAGGACAACTGGCTCATGTTAAGTAAACTCACAGAATGCTCAGGTGTAAAGCAGAACACCTGTTTATTTAACGCAAGAAGCAGAACTAGTCTTTCAGCAATTGGTTTTAGTGTTGTTCTTGGAACCTCTTCTCTGGTATCAGTTACGTGGAAAATCTTCCCCCTCCCCCACCAAATACTCAGAAATTTTGTAACAGTTACAGAAGTAGAGGAGAAAATTGGATCTTTGAAAAGAACATTCAGGCTATAGAAAAGCCAGAAGGAAGCTTGTATTCGGCACAACAGTAGGTACTTACACTCCAAATGTGAATAAAACTGCTGAGGGAAGTTACAGTGTTGAAGAGGAAATAGACATGCAAACTGGTAGATTACAGTAGGACTCAGTAAATAGTGTAGTGAGCCACAAAAGTAGAACAGAGAAGGAAATGATGAATTTCTTTCACAGCAGAGGTTGGGGAAGTGGGGAAAATCAAGGGAAAGCTAGTTACAAAGAGGAAGAGGAAATGAGAATTCATTTTGAAGGCTGAGTAGTAGGAGTCTGCCAGGTGAACAATGTAAGTAAAAGAATTCCAGTTAGAAAAAAGTAACATGACGAAGGGGGTGAGGTATGAAAATGGCATGGTATATTTTAACAAGTAGGACTGATCTGTGTTCCTTTAATAGACACTCTGAGGAAAGCGGACTTGTGTAGCTTCCTCTCTGGGAACTAGAATCCTATATTCAGCTGTAAGAGCACCTTTTCTTCTAAAAGTTCTGGAAGAATAGTGAAAATGTCTTTTACTTGTAGCTTTGTATGCTGAGTGAAATATTTATTTTAATTTCATAGCTATTCTCGCTGCCCCCTAACTGCCCTCTTAGCTTGTACCAGTTCTACTTTTTCCCTTTTTCTCCTAATCCTACCTCTCACCACACTCACCGGATTTATAGAGGACATATCCAGAATATTAGTGGAACCATAGGTACAAAGGCCTCAACTTCTTGCCCCTACATGTCTCAGCTCGTCTGTATGAACCCTTCATACCTGTCTGCCCGCATTTTCAGAGGGCGAGAGTCAGTCACACCATCCAAAGTTCTTCTCTTTGCCTATGGACTCAACCCCATTGCCTCCTATCTATCTGGAGCTGCTTCGGCCAGTCACCCGTCTCCATTGCATCTCATTTTAAATCTCTCCTTTGCTGTGGCTTCTGCCTTTCAAATGTAAAATCATGTTCAAAACCTTCTTCCATCTTCTACCTTCGCCCTACTTCACCCCAACCTCATCGCCATGCTATTTCTCTCTCCCTTCATCTCACAGCCAATCTTCTTGAAGAGATTGCTATACATTTTACCCAGACTTTTTAAGCTTCCACCACTTTTCTTTTTTTTAACCTCACAGTAAGTTTGTTATATTGGCCACAACTGAGTAGGAAATATGTGCATATTACCAGAAGTTTCTGAGCATATAGCCCCATTTTATCCATTTCCTGCGAGTAGAGTGAATCACTCTTATTTAGTACCATTTTTTTGGTGTTATCTCAACTGAAACTCTGGTAGAGCCCCTAAAATTCTAGGTTAGAAGTGATTGTTTACGGTCCTGTCTTTTATATAGGATTGTGAACTGCTTGAGAATCATTATATCTTCTCCACTTCTCTATCTCTGTCACTTAATATTATGATTGAGGGTGTAATAGATGATCATTAAATGTGTATGAATGAGTATGGATACAAATTTGCTTTTAATTTTTTAGATATCATACAGATAAGAGCAACTTTATTTTTCATGTAATGGCACATTTTTAAAAATTTTAGTTAACATACTGTGCAATATTGGTTTCTGGAGTAGAATTCAGTGATTCATCACTTACATACAGCACTCAGTGTTCATCACGACAAGTGCCCTCCTTAATACCCATCACCCATCTAGCCCACCCCCCTCCTACCTTCTTCCATCAACCCTCCATTTGTTCTCTATCATTAAGAGTCTGTTAGGGCCTGTTTCCCCCTTTTTTTTTGTTTTAACTTTTCCTCCTTCCCATATGTTCATCTGTTTTTTTTCTTCAATTCCACATATGAGTGAGATCTTATGGTATTTGTCTTTCTCTAACTGACTTATTTCACGTAGCATAGCACACTCTAGCTCCATCCACATCATTGCAAATGGAAAGATTTCATTTTTTTGATGACTGAGTAATATTTGTAATGGCATATTGAAATAGGATATAGGAGTATATTTAGGAATAAAGTTTAATTACATAAGATTAATTTTGTTTGGTGTTTCAGATTATGTGATGAATTTGAGAAGATAGCTGAAAAAGCTCTTAGCACTCCTCCAAATACAGCAGAATTAATGGAAATGAAGGTATTATTTATAAACTCTTTATAGTCGTATGTGTATAAGTTAATTGTTATTTCTCCAGCTGTTATTAGTTAATTATCAACATGATAATACAATAATAAGTCACTCCAAAAGTTAAAAACAGACTTAAAATAATGCGTTGTTTTGTATTGTTTTCTTATTCTTAGCCCATGAATCTGAAGTGTGGTGATTCAGGCTGGGTACTCACAAGCCAATTCTGGTAACAATTGGGTCACTCACCCAACTGGGTCTGCTAGTTCTCAGTTGGGTGGACTAGTATAACTGTCTTTGGCAATTTGACTCTGCTCCACTTGTTTTTAAACTTCAGCAGGCTCACTGGCCATGTTCTCAAGGCATGGTAGAAGACACAAAAGCAAGTGCATGTGTACAACTGCTTTTCAAGTTTCTCTGTGCACCACATTAGCTAACATCTCATTGACCATGGCAAGTCACAGGGCCGCAGTCAGCCTGAGAAGACACCACGGGGCAGAGATTTCACCCCTGGGGGAGGTGAAATACTGGAGCTCTTAGTGTAATCATCTCCCAATATTTTTGAGAGCACTATTAATACTTATTACCATGCTGATAGGCATAAAACGGGACTGTCTTGGGCAACCTGAGATAGGTGGTCATCCTTAATTTTTTAATCAGATATTTAATCTTTAATAATTTATATTCTATAAGCTATTTTTGTAATATACTAAAATTTTCTGGGGTAGTTTGCCGAAATGTGTTCTGACCATAGGATTAATGGTACTAAAAAGATTAGGAAAGTCTTACTTTAATCATTTTTCGTGTTCCTTCTATGTTTGAGGTTTGCCTAATCATGTGTAAAATAGTATAAAACAACTAGCTAGTCACCATTGCATTTAATTCTTATAACAACAGCTTTCATAAGACTTACCCCCCCTCCTTTTCCATCCAGAATTACCAAGATCTAAAATAGAATCTTTCCTTTTTAGATTTTAAAATATTTAAGCAAACCCAGAAAAACATGTAAAATCATTCAAAACTTTGTATAGGCAAAGAATTACAAAAGTCCAAATGCTTGTGTGCATTCTTTATTTACTTAACAGTTTTTTTAAATCATTAGAACCGACTTCTACATATGTGCCTTTAACTAAAATTCCATTTTCTTTAAGTATTTGTACTTGGATTGGTGTTGTTAGTATGTGAATCTGTGTGTGTGTGTGTGTGTGTGTGTGTGTGTGTATTTGATACACACATCAATTTATAATCTCTTTTAGAAAAGTTTTATATTAGTTGTAAGATGTCAAGTGATGCTTTGATTATGGGTGATTATAAAGTAATCAGAGAGTCCCACAACTGTAGATCCTTGGGAAAAATGAATATTGAGTATGAAGAGTGTCATTTATTTACCTCCTAACTGTCACTGGAAATACTCACAAATCTGGAGTTATTTAGTGTGAATTTCTACTGCTCATAGCAACCTTGAACAGAATTAGCAAATAGGATTCATGAACTGGTATTTAAAATACTGCTGTTAAAATATAGTCACACGAGGGCAAAATAACTTCTCAATTTGTTCAATCCTGAAATCAGTCATTTACCATCAGTAGGGGAAATAAAAAATGCAGTCATTTGACTACATAGAAATCTGATTAACCAAAGTACAAAAGTATATTTTCAGTTAGATATTTTGTTACTTGTGGAAACCACCAAGGTTCCCAGCTCATTTGTTGGAATTTGCAACATAATATTTAGTCTTTTTAGAATCATCTACTAATGAAAGCCTTTTGGACAGTGTTGCTTTTTTCCATTTATATTACAGAAGTAAATTTTTTAGCAATATGGGATTGTACAAAATAAAAAGCAGAGGTTCATCTTTTCCCATAATTCATCTCTTCAGAATAATAATTGTAGTTTAGTGTGAATTCTGCTCTTTCCAAACATATACAGTGTTAAAGTTAAATAACACTAGAGAGAGAGAGAGAGATGAAGAAAGTCAGAGATTGAGATTGAATAGACTTTTAAACATTGAAAAAACAGCATTTACTTCACAGACAGGGAGGTAGGAGAGGAAATATAGATAGTTACAAGTAATTGCCAACCTCATTTTTCAGGGGGTAGCAGTTTTCCTTCAGCACTTATATTATTAAGATATGTAAATTAACATTTGCAAAAGAGCTTTGAGAGAGCTATATCTGTATGTGTACAGATACACATGCGCCCATGCTCATGCACATGCTTGTACATACATACACCTGTACGTTCACACCCTCCCCCCCAGATTCATTTTTGCAAAAACAAAATCATTACTCTGCTGCACGTTACATTATTCACTTGACAACATACCCTCTTTGTATTTCGCCTAGGTAACAAGGAATCTTGTTTTTTTCCCAAGATCAGTAGTTAATTACTCTAACATGATTTATTAAATGATCTGTCATTTCACTCCTGGATTTAAATGCATCCTTTCAACATTAAACTTCCATATGTACTTGGATCTGTTTCTAATCTCTGCTCCATCCTCTCTTCCTGGGACAGAACGAGAACTGTTTACATTATTGCATCTATATATAGTATGTTTTCATATTTGGCCAGGCTAGTTTCTATCAATTTTCTTTTTCATGATTATCTTGGCTACTCATAAGTATTTACCATTTCAGAGACTTTCAGAATTATATCAAGTTTCATTTTTTGAAATGCCATTGCAATTTTGATTGAAATTCAAACTTTGATGGAAATCCTCCTCATTGGAGAATTTACATATTGAGAATATAACATCTTACCATATGTTTCTACATTTATGCAGAATTTTAAATATGTCCTTCAACAAAGTATTACAGTTTTCCACATACAGATGTAGCCCATTTCTTATTAAATCTGTCTGTAGCTATATTTTAGTTTTTGTAATTAAGGAAAGTGTCGTAGCGCTGTTGTCCATGGCAAGTTTGCACTTTCACATTTGTTATGGTGGCGGTGATTTGACTAATAATTGTCTCCCCCAACTAGACCAGAAAGTCTCTGAGGGCAGAGCCCCAGGCTGTTGGTTGTCACACAGAATTTCCAGTACCTGCCACAGTGTCAGGCACATAGTAGGTACCCCAAAATGCTCTTCTGAAACAATAGAGGATATTACTTGTTTCATCTCTCCCAGAAAACCAAAAATTCTCTGGTTTTCTTCCTTTTTAATATTTATTTATTTTGGAGCAGGAGAGGGGGATGGAGAGAGAGAGCTAAAGGGAAGGAGGGAAGAGGAGGGGCAGAGAGAGGGGGAGACACAGAATCCGAAGCAGGCTCCTGGCTCTGAGCCGTCAGCACAGAGCCCGATGTGCGGGACTCGAACACACAAACTGAGANGGGGGTAGCAGTTTTCCTTCAGCACTTATATTATTAAGATATGTAAATTAACATTTGCAAAAGAGCTTTGAGAGAGCTATATCTGTATGTGTACAGATACACATGCGCCCATGCTCATGCACATGCTTGTACATACATACACCTGTACGTTCACACCCTCCCCCCCAGATTCATTTTTGCAAAAACAAAATCATTACTCTGCTGCACGTTACATTATTCACTTGACAACATACCCTCTTTGTATTTCGCCTAGGTAACAAGGAATCTTGTTTTTTTCCCAAGATCAGTAGTTAATTACTCTAACATGATTTATTAAATGATCTGTCATTTCACTCCTGGATTTAAATGCATCCTTTCAACATTAAACTTCCATATGTACTTGGATCTGTTTCTAATCTCTGCTCCATCCTCTCTTCCTGGGACAGAACGAGAACTGTTTACATTATTGCATCTATATATAGTATGTTTTCATATTTGGCCAGGCTAGTTTCTATCAATTTTCTTTTTCATGATTATCTTGGCTACTCATAAGTATTTACCATTTCAGAGACTTTCAGAATTATATCAAGTTTCATTTTTTGAAATGCCATTGCAATTTTGATTGAAATTCAAACTTTGATGGAAATCCTCCTCATTGGAGAATTTACATATTGAGAATATAACATCTTACCATATGTTTCTACATTTATGCAGAATTTTAAATATGTCCTTCAACAAAGTATTACAGTTTTCCACATACAGATGTAGCCCATTTCTTATTAAATCTGTCTGTAGCTATATTTTAGTTTTTGTAATTAAGGAAAGTGTCGTAGCGCTGTTGTCCATGGCAAGTTTGCACTTTCACATTTGTTATGGTGGCGGTGATTTGACTAATAATTGTCTCCCCCAACTAGACCAGAAAGTCTCTGAGGGCAGAGCCCCAGGCTGTTGGTTGTCACACAGAATTTCCAGTACCTGCCACAGTGTCAGGCACATAGTAGGTACCCCAAAATGCTCTTCTGAAACAATAGAGGATATTACTTGTTTCATCTCTCCCAGAAAACCAAAAATTCTCTGGTTTTCTTCCTTTTTAATATTTATTTATTTTGGAGCAGGAGAGGGGGATGGAGAGAGAGAGCTAAAGGGAAGGAGGGAAGAGGAGGGGCAGAGAGAGGGGGAGACACAGAATCCGAAGCAGGCTCCTGGCTCTGAGCCGTCAGCACAGAGCCCGATGTGCGGGACTCGAACACACAAACTGAGATCATGATCTGAGCCAAAGTCGGACACTTAACTGACTGAGCCACCCGGATGCCCCTCTGGTTTTCTTTTTTACGTGTTGCTCAGTATTTGCTATTTTTCTTTACTGCTGTTGTGAGGAGGTGCTTGGGACCGATGAGAAGTAAACTATGCTGCAGTCTCCTGTCTTGAACCAAAAATCTACACTTCTAAGAAGTCTGTACATATTTATCTGTACATATTTATGCAAAGCATCTCCACAGCCCCTTTTGTTACTTGAGCTGTTCATTAAAATGTCATTTGTAATTTTTGTTTTCCTGCAGGCTTACATTCAGAAGGTAGAGACAACTGACATGGTTGAGCTGGGACAGAGACTGGTGGATTCTAAAAACTGCCTCGCCTTCCTCATTGAGTGCATCAACTTCTCTCCAGCAGACATAAGGCTAAACAACAATGTTTTCCAGTGGTATGGGAGAATGGACGAAATTTTTGATGAGCACAGGAAAATCATTAAAGAGAAAACAGAACAATATCAAGATGGTCTTAAGGTTGGCATCCTAGATATTTTAAATTATTTTCATTTTCTGGAAATGTTTAAGTTTAGCTTTTTACAGAGCATTGTCAACTCCTCTGTTTCACAGGTCATATATGCAAGCTTTCTCATAGCATCAATTTCAGTAGAAGATAGTATACGTACTACATCGACATGGTATCATTTCTTGATTTTTCAAGGGCAAAAAATGCTAATATAGTGCCCCAAAATGACCATAAATAAAAATAGTGTTTACCTTATACAGCTTATAACACACTTTTGAGTTATTTTTATTGTGTAACATCAAAGCTCTCTTGGTGAAGTGTGCGTTCACATTTCATAATCATTCAAACTCACCCAATAATTGTGCCCAGAGTCCTCGCTCTGACATTCAGTGACTCTTACCTTTTTGTGTATCTTTGATAGAAGATGGTTTGGGATGTCCCCTCGTCTCCTTATCCAGCTTCATCTTCTATCTCCTCCATTCCTTGTTCTTGACTTCTCAGTAACCCTGAGCAACTTTTAGGTCCCTGCCTTCCTACACCTCTCCTCTCTTGCAGATTCTGTCCATTGGCTCGTGAGTGCACCACTGGTCTGCACATGTGCTTGTCTATCTGGTGTACTTGATTGACTTTCTCAGAAATCCACTCAATCAGACCTCAATTCTCCTTCTCCTTTGCTCCCATTACACTTTTCACACATCCTCACAGGACTAAGTACGTGATCGTTTATGTTATTATTGTCAGGTGCATCTTCCCAACAGATAGTCAGCTCTTTGACATCAGGGCTGTTTGATTTGTTTCTTCCCTCCATTTATACCCACGGGCTGGCGCGGTGCCTGACACACTAGAACAGTGTGAGCACTCCATAGCTTTTGTCTAAATAAATGATTTTGCATTTTCAGTTTCATTTTACAGATGAAGAAACTGAGGTTCCCAAAGTGAAGAGACTTGTGCCTGGCCAGCCAGGAGAGATGTCCTTTGATAGCAAGTCTAGCCTCTTTCGGTCACCTTACAGAAAATACAGTTAACTCGCAGGATGTGTTGTTTAGAGAATAATTCATAGACTTAACAAAAACCTTTATTTTAAACTATAGGGGCGCACAGGTGGTTCTGCTAGTTGAGTATTCAACTCTTGATTTTGGCTTAGGTCAGGATATGCTTGTTCCTGAGATTGAACCCTCCGTGGGGGATCCATGCCGAGTGTGGAGCCTGCCTCTCTCTTCTTCTCTCTTTGCTCTTGCTCTACTTGCACGTGCACATGCTTTGTCTCAAAGACAAAGCAAACAGAAACTTTTTTAAAAATCCTATAATCTAGATCTCTGTATATTTAGGTCATTTCAGTATTTTTTAAACCTGTAGAAAACATTGTTAATAGTGTTAGACACTGAAGTTACACTATAATAGATTATTGGAAAACTGCTAGGTGTCCCAGAGTTATCTATACTTTGTTGTAAAGTTTACTATTCTACAAACTACCCATAATATTAATGAATTTCATTCTCTCATTTTCCTTCCCCAACTGAGCCAGAGCAATAAAATTGCCATGAACCAGACAGAGATCACCCTAGATAATCCACAAAATATAAAATCTATTTTTGAATAACCCAGATTTGACTTTTGAATATTTTGTTAAGAGCCAGTGATTTTTTAAAGAGCCATTTAATTTGGAGTGCCTTACCAATGACAAGTTTTGTGTAATGAGCTTTTCTCATTACAAAACACACCTAGTTTTGGGTTTTAAAATTTGAATTTATTTACCTTGCCCATAGGACAAGAAGAATAACCTTGAAAAATTTTTTTTTTGTATTGAAAGTTGAAAAACTTCTGTACTCAGAACACAATTAAAGAAAGTCTGTCTTTTACATTGTTTATAAAAATGCCGTGGATCTCTTTATAGCCCTTAAAAAAGTGGAACTGTCTTTTAGTCCCATACTTGATGATTATAAGTTTAAAAATTCTTCTAAATCATTTGTTAGCATACATTCTTTTGCATACTAAAGCATAATACCATTGTTTAACACATTCTTATTTTATTGGTTATAATTTCTTACGTTGATAGTACCAGGGTACCTTTGTCTAATTTGTGAATTATAGGAATCTCAATCCATTATTTTTAAATCCCGACTCTTAAAAATTCTGCCAGTCCTCTTCCAGATCATTCCTTTCTTTATATTTTGTCAGTGATGTAATAATTCTGATAATCCTTACAAATATTTAAACTTTCTTGGGATGCTGACAGATTTTACCTTTAAAAACTCATAACAATAAATATCGTTTGTACTAGTTGCGGTGCGAACGGTTTGTGGAGGAATTGGAGAGTTATGCTAAACAGTCAGAAGAATTTCACTCCTTTGGAGATCTTCAGGATGTACAGCGATACCTGAAAAAGGCTCAAACACTGAATGGAAAGTTGGATTTAGCAGCAGACAAGGTAAATTTTTTAAATTTTTAAGAGGATGAATTAGTTGAAAATAAAGAGCATTGAGTCTGTACCGTGTATTCACCTTTTAAAAACACATTCAAGTAACAGTTTAACTACCTATAGAGAATAATATAAATGGCACAAATATCACTATACTGTACACCTAAAACTAATATAATATGATAGGTTAACTATACTGGAATTAAAATTTAAAAAAACAAATGGCAAAAATAGATCTTATAGGCATGCTCCAAGGAGAAGCAGAATTGCTTTCTTTTGGTAGTTAGAATATTTCAGTGGCCTTCATCTTTTATCTGAGAAATAGAGTTCTATCTCCATCTGCTTATTTTTAATGTTGTGTCATGTAATCATTTATATCGTGTGCTAGCACCTGGTTACTACTTAAGTTTGCCCATCTTCACAGAAGCCAGTGTAGATTTGGTGGCTGTGTTTTTAAATGAGGCCCATTATCTTCTCCCATCAAGCCACATTGTTCCCAATATTGGTGTGTCAGAAGTCAGCTTTCTCATCAGAAGAAGCTGGAGGGGGAAAAGCCATACCCTTTGCCAAATAATTGCATTTTTTAATAAAAGGGAATATGAAAACAGACCATATTGTGATGGTTTCCCATTTTTCTTACATTGAAAGAGTTTAGTATCAGTTCAGGGAATTAAACAGTTTATAATAGTCAGAAATATGTAAACACATGTTGAGAAAAGAGAAACTGTAGTTTTAAAATTCTATAGTCACTGAAATTTTGGGTAACCTGCATAATATATATCCTAACTCACACTTTTCGATTCTATACATTTCTCCTCTAAACCACCCACATCCTCACATACTTCACTACTAAACAAAAAGGAAATTAATGCTTTCCTGGTCTCTTCTTATCCTGCACAGCTTCAAGTTGCAGCTCTGTTTACATCTTCTCTACATAAACACCTATTCACCACGATCCCTTGCCTCTGAGTGGTAGCATTTTCAGTATATACTATTCATTTATATTAAAGAGCTACTACCCTAAGACCTCTCTTCTCTTGCCATATGTTATTGCTGAATGGTTGCAACTTAACTCTATATATAGATGCCTTGTCTCCTGAGCTAGAATACTAACTCCTTGGAGTTGTTATTTTGCGATATAATAGCTTTTCCCTCTACTTTCCACAGTACCTGATACAATGTTGTATGTATTGAAAGTACTTAAGTACTTGTTAATAAATGATGCTGTATCCCCAAAATATCTGGAAGGGCAAAGACTTCTTTATGTATATTGTTACTATTTTAACATTTAACCAGTTAGTGTTCTCTGGAAAATGTAATAAAAAAGAAATAGAAAACAGAGATTACTGCTCAGTGTTTCTGAATTATGGCCTGATTTAAGTTTAACTTTGGGGTTTAGTGAGGGTTTTGGGGTATCTGATAAAAATAAAAACATCTGACAAAAATATTTTAAAAAATAATATTGAATATCATTCCCAGAATAATAAATCTAATACTTGTCATTCTAGATTGAGCAATTTAATGCTGAAGAAGAGGCATTTGGTTGGCTACCATCAATATATCCTCAACGCAAAAAAATCCAGGATGGTTTGAACCCTTATCTTCGTCTTTATGAAACTGCTGTTGAATTTAGCAACAAATACCGAGGATGGACTGAAGGACCGTATCATAAGGTGAATCCAGACCAAGTAGAAAGAGATGTTGGAAATTACTGGAGAGGACTGTATAAGCTGGAAAAAATCTTCCACGATTCTCCAAATGCCTTGGCAATGACAAAAAAAGTAAGAACAAAGGTGGAAGATTTCAAGAATCATATTCCTCTCATTCAAGTGATCTGTAATCCTGGTTTGCGCCCCAGGCACTGGGAGGCCATGTCTGGCATCGTTGGTTACCCACTGCAGCCAGGAGATGACTCCACCGTCTTCTCTTTTTTAGACATGAATCTGGAACCATATTTAGATAGATTTGAAGGTATTAGTGAAGCAGCTAGCAAAGAATATTCTCTCGAAAAGGCCATGGACAAGATGACTAATGAGTGGGATGCAATGGAATTTGTCATTCTTCCTTATAGAGAAAGTGGGACATTTATTCTGTCATCAGTTGATGAAATTCAGATGTTGTTGGATGACCACATTATTAAAACACAAACTATGCGAGGATCCCCTTTCATTAAGCCTTATGAGAAACAAATAAGGTAAAGTAATATTTATGTGACAGTGCTAATGCTATGTTACCAGAAGTGTAACTTGTAGGTAATATACGGTTCTTTTTGAAATCGATTCTGCACTTCATACTTAACAATATAAATAGTTGATTGTAAAGAATAATAACCTTTGCTTTTCAAATAGTACTTATTCCTTTGCTATGATCTAGACTCATAGCAAAGGTAGTGTACAATCAGCCTCCATCTAGATATTCATTTTCAGTGCTTACAATCTGATCTTATATGTTTGACTCAAAAAAATTTCACATCTATGTACATAGTGTATAGAACATATAAACTATGAAACTGAAAGTAATATCATTTTCCAAATATACTAATTAGGTTAGTATAGATGATCCTTGAAAGTTTATTGTAATTTTCACTCTTGTACAAGAAGGATGGTGGGTAAGTGCAGAAGTATGAATATTATGACTCTAGTCTGGAGTTTCAGGTATCTGACGCAGATGATTAAATGAAATCCTTGTCTTGTCAATTTAAAAAAATTTTGTGATTTGAATTAAGCAGTTTATATTTTACCTTAGAAAAGGGAGTAAGTCCTGGGGTGCCTGGGTGGCTCAGTCAGTTGAGCGTCCAACTCTTGATTTTGGATCAGATCATTATTTCACAGTTCATGGGTTTGAGCCCCACATCAGGCTCTGTGGGATTCTTTTTCTCCGTCTTTCTCTCTGCCCCTCCCCTGCTCACGTGCACATGCTCTCTCTCTCAAAATAAATAAACTTAAAAAAAAGTAAATCCAATTCGGACTACTATTTTCAGTGTGACTTTGTATGACAAAGGAAAGCTACCTGCTTAGTAGTATCCACCTCTGGTTATTGATGAGTCTCCTAAACTCCAGTTGGCCTGATGTTGGCCCAGTCACTTGGGTTACTCTGCCGCCTGCCTTGCTTGCTCCCAAGTGTTCATCAAGAGTAATTTTTAAAACTACTCTAAAAGTGGCATATCCAGATTCTATTTTTAAGGACGATACTTGTAGTCATTAGCACATAGGAAATTTTCCGTGTCCATCGGGGATTAGTTGGAGAAAGAGGGAAGACCAATAGAAGGTAGAGGCATTTATTTCTTCTTCTAAAAGGAGGTTAAACAAATTCATTGATAAATGTTGCAAGGAAGGTATTTTAGAAAAGCATTTGAAAATGCCCGGTGACATTTAGAAACTTCTGTTTATATGTCTTTAACAATCTAAAATTACAGATCACTAATTAAAAATGATGAGTAATATATTAATATACACATAAAGCTATCCCATCTCTAAGTTCTCTTGCTATTACCTGATGATGCTTCTTGATGGCTATGTTATCTCTTGTAGCATTGTGGTTGCAGCTCCCTGGGTTCAGATCTGGCTCTATTATTTATTGCTGAACTTAAACCTGGTACTTACTTCCATGTACCTTAGTCTCTCCATTGGTAAACAGATATTGTGCTGAACCCTATAGGATCATGAAGAGGTAGCAAATCCATACAGAGACCTTAGAATTGTGCTTAATTAAAACTATTAGTTTATGGTATAATCATGATATTTATTCTTGAGGAAATCTTGTCCTATTTTTTGCTCTCCATATTTAGAAATGAACTGATTACTATTGTAGGTTAAAAATGCTTCCAGGGTGCCTGGGTGGCTCAGTCGGTTAAGTGTTCAACTTCGGCTCAGGTCATAATCTCATGGTTAGTGGGTTTGAGCCCCGCGTCGGGCTCTGTGCTGACAGCTAGCTGAGAGCCTGGAGCTTGCTTCAGATTGTGCGTCTCCCTCTCTCTGTGACCCTCCCCTGCTCACGCTGTCTCTCTCTCTCTCTGTGTCTCTCTCAGAAATAAATAAGACATTAAAAAAAATAATGCTTCCTACTCATGAATGACACACTATTATATTTTAGATTATGTATATTTTTCTTTAAAGCCCAGTTACATCTTATGAGTTGAAATGTTGTATTCTAGAAATAAAGCTTTTTTGGGCTCAATTTTTTTTTTTACTAAAAAGAAAAGACTATTAAAGGAAATGAGTCATGGACGTAACTACCTTTCCTAAGAAGTTCAGAGTGCCCTTCACTGAGAACATCATTACTGTCCCCAAAATCTCATTTCTCAGTTTGTACCCTCTACCCATTAAATTAAATTGCAGAAAGGTTTATTGCTATGACATTTACAGATACCAGCCCATTTGAAGGTAGGTATTATCTGAACGTAAAATTGATGCTATTATTGTAAGATTTTGTACAACAAATTTAGTGATTTTTCATTGAATGAAGGTAGATGAATGGAAATGGAAATAATAGCTCAGCACACAAGATTGGCAATCTTGGCCTCGTTTTGAGTTTTGTCATATGAAACATTGCTTGATTTGCTGTTGAGCCACTGTGTTTTGCTTCTCAGAGAATGGGAGAGCAAGCTCCTGCTGCTTCAAGAAATTCTGGATGAATGGCTCAAAGTCCAAGCCACATGGCTGTATTTGGAGCCCATTTTCAGTTCTCCAGACATTATGTCTCAAATGCCCGAGGAAGGCAGACGGTTTACAGCTGTGGATAAAACATGGAGAGATCTAATGAAAACTGTCATACAAGTAGGTAAAAATCTCTGACACTGTAATTATTTGGTTGAAGTGACAAGATTTTTGTTTTCAAAACAATTTGAATAAGTCATTTTATCTTCCTCCACGTATGTTCTCTTTTCAGATATTATTTTAGAATCTCAGGAGCAAGAAATATCAAAACCAACTAGGTATCTTCCGATAGTTTCTTGAGGTCCAAAGTAATTTAAATTATTTAATAACCTGTGGTTCTATTAGTGGTTCCTACAGGATGCTCGGCTAGGAAGACACTGTACACAGCACTCCATGTCCCCATCTATTCTTTGTCCCTTCATTATGGGCTACCCCATCCCTGAGATGCATTACGGCAGAAACATGCCAGTGTGCCACTCAATCTATGTTTCTCTTTAGGCATCTAAAAGAAGATGAGTTGCAAAGACAAATACAGAGACCAATAAATCCAAAACAAAATGCAATCAATCAGTCAAAGCACAAATACCACGGAGAACTTACAATTTTAGTTAAGGATGGAATTTGGTAAATACTAGTAACACTGAAAAGATAGGGTTTTTTTTGTTCAATTCAAAAGACATTTAGTGCCCACAAAGCACAGTTTGCACGTTAGCAGGAAGGTTACACTATAACAGAAGAAATATTAGTTATTAAATTATATTCATTAAATGAATATAAGTTTCTCCATTGGTGTTTTTGATCAAATACAATACTAAGGTAGAGCAAGTATTATGTTAAAATTTTCCTACCCTAAAATACAAACACACATAATTTTAATACCTAAACTTTGACTGTGACTTAAACTGTGACTATAACCCTAAATACTAATAATACTGTGTCAACATCAACTATATGATTTGCTAGGAAAATATTCAGAAAGATTGACATTGATTGAATAAATTCATTTTATGTATTAATACTTGAAACATGTCTCTGCATAAGCTAAACTTCTGTAAAGTTAAACACACTGGAAATCTATATTTAAAGGACCTATGGTGAGTCACACTGTAATACGTTTAATCACCTCTAATCAATTTTGAAACTTTAGCCTTTCGTATATTGTTTCCCTACAACGGGGCAAAGCCCTTGTAATGTGTACATTTTCATTTGGAAAAGGATGAAGTAGAATTTTTGTTTGGCTGCTGCAAAAGCAAAAAGTAGATGTTTCTATTCTCCTAGTTAAGATAATTTTTAAAATAAAAAATCCATTATTTTTTGTGTCTGATCAAAATATTCTTCAGAACCTCATATTGCTAAGGAAATTTTATAAACATTTAAGTGCCTAGAAAAGGGCGGCTATACCGGGACTAATAAGTTAAGGAGGCAGATTTTCAATTCTATCAAACTGCTGAATTAAAAACAAAGAAGTACACCTGAAACTAATAAAACACCATATATTTTTTTAAGGTAAAGCAGACAAAACAAGAAACCGTAACTTACTTTTATTGCCAAATAAGCAGTTTCCTTTGGGTGACACTTCCTTTAGATTTGCTGGAAGACCTGATTGTCTTCCTGAACTGGCTTTCCATTTTCTTTNTATATTCATTAAATGAATATAAGTTTCTCCATTGGTGTTTTTGATCAAATACAATACTAAGGTAGAGCAAGTATTATGTTAAAATTTTCCTACCCTAAAATACAAACACACATAATTTTAATACCTAAACTTTGACTGTGACTTAAACTGTGACTATAACCCTAAATACTAATAATACTGTGTCAACATCAACTATATGATTTGCTAGGAAAATATTCAGAAAGATTGACATTGATTGAATAAATTTACTTCATTTTATGTATTAATGCTTGAAACATGTCTCTGCATAAGCTAAACTTCTGTAAAGTTAAACACACTGGAAATCTATATTTAAAGGACCTATGGTGAGTCACACTGTAATACGTTTAATCACCTCTAATCAATTTTGAAACTTTAGCCTTTCGTATATTGTTTCCCTACAACGGGGCAAAGCCCTTGTAATGTGTACATTTTCATTTGGAAAAGGATGAAGTAGAATTTTTGTTTGGCTGCTGCAAAAGCAAAAAGTAGATGTTTCTATTCTCCTAGTTAAGATAATTTTTAAAATAAAAAATCCATTATTTTTTGTGTCTGATCAAAATATTCTTCAGAACCTCATATTGCTAAGGAAATTTTATAAACATTTAAGTGCCTAGAAAAGGGCGGCTATACCGGGACTAATAAGTTAAGGAGGCAGATTTTCAATTCTATCAAACTGCTGAATTAAAAACAAAGAAGTACACCTGAAACTAATAAAACACCATATATTTTTTTAAGGTAAAGCAGACAAAACAAGAAACCGTAACTTACTTTTATTGCCAAATAAGCAGTTTCCTTTGGGTGACACTTCCTTTAGATTTGCTGGAAGACCTGATTGTCTTCCTGAACTGGCTTTCCATTTTCTTTTTTGTCAATACTCTCCAAAGCTTCGAAAATAAACCTCAATCTGTATTCTCTCAGGAAGTTGAGTGAGTTGACCTGTGTAGTAGAGATGTCATTAGATTAAGTGTTTGATACAAAAAGCCACCACTTTCCATCTGAGGAATTGCTAATAAAGGTTCTTTTAGAACTGGGCAAGAGAAAAGGCTCCGAGGTTAAATCTACAATGTAAAGGATAATTTCAAGTTTTGATACCCGCTACCAAAGACCCCTTCTCAAGAGGAGTGAGACTTATTAACCTTTTAATCTAATTCCAGAATTTTTCAGTCACCATTAAGATAGCTTTGGCTATGGGCCACCTGGGTGACTCAGTCGGTTGAGCATCCAGCTTCAGCTCAGGTCATTATCCCACGGTTCATGAGTTCAAGCCCCGCATCAGGCTCTGAGGTGACAGGTTGGAGCCTGGAGCCTGCTTTGAACTAACTCTCTCTCTCTCTCTCTGCCCCTCCCCCACTCGTTCTCTCTCTCTCTCTCTCTCTCTCTCTCAAAAATAAATAAACATTAAAAAAAATCTTTTTAAAAGATAGTTTTCCCTATAAAGACTTAGCTACATCCGTTTCAAATCCTCAGTCTCATGTTCTATGCAAAGCTCTTCTTCTCTGCACAGGGTAGGTAAACCTGAGGTTCCAGTATCGGGGAGATGTGGGGACTGCCCTCCCACACTTCTCTCTTCCCTGCTCTTGTGGCCTGGTGCCGGGGCAAAGAGAATAAGGGATAAGAAGAGGGAGAGAAAGAAAGAGGACAAGAGTGATTCACTGATATAACTGATCCAGCCAATTGGCTGTCCTCTTCATCAGTAGTCACAAGATGGACAACCTCCTGTGAGTGGTGTCCGGCCCTGTATCTATACACTTGGTCTTCACAACTGGTCTAGCTTCTTGATCAGTTGTGGACAGTTGAAGTCCACAGAGTGGCTCAGTGCGGACAGGTGAAGCCCCTGACACATCCGGGCTGCTAAGAGATTCTATGTGGAGCATCTCTTCCAGGTTCGTTCACCCTTTGTGAGATTTGGCCGCATCTTCAATCTGACCTCCTAGTGGTGGCTGTTACCGCATTTCTCTGTCTATCTCTGACCTGTGCTACAGCAGTATTTCATAAGTCTTAATTTCATCTAGGGCTTGCAGGAAGAGGGGATCTATCTTCTCTACCCCTTGGTAACCTTGAGCATGTGCTCTTTACCCCTCCTCCTCCTGGTCATCCCGCCAACTGTTTTCTCCCGGCGTCCTTTCGCTGCCTTAGTAGCTCTAGAGCAGGCGAGCGCGCCCAGTGACGGGGCAGAGTTCCAGTCGGTGAAGACGTTAGCTTCCTCTCATTTTGTAGACACATGAAAACATTTCTAGGGACTCTCTTGGCCCCTTTCCTAAGATTCGGGAAACATGGAAACCAGTTAATTGCCTAGCATTTGGAGGTGAAAGAAATAAGTAGATAACCGTTCTTCACGTATGTTGCACTCACTCCCAAACTTGACTTTTGACCCTTATGACTGTCATTTGTATTCCATACAGGCAGAAGAATGCACTCTTGAACTTCTCCCCAAAACTTGCCTCCTGTAGTCTAACCCCATCTTAGTAGACATAAATACCATTCCCCTGGTTGCTCCGATGAAAAACTTAGGAGTCTTTCTGTCTGTCTGTCTTTCTGTCTGTCTCTCTCTCTCTCTCTCTTCTATAGCAAATATAACCACTTGGCACCACACGTCTCACTTCTTTCTAGTGAGCTGGAAAGCTAAACATCTCTCAGATACTCTAGCATCTAGTGTTTTTTTTTTGCAGCGAATTAGACTTACACAACTATAAACCGTCATTTGGGGTTTTGGAAAGCGTAAGTGAAACAGCAACCTTCTTCAGCTCTTTCTGCTGTCAGACAAGATCATGAACACACGATTTTGGTTTTGGTTTTGTTTTTGTTTCCTTTTCCAGAAGGACTTCATGTCTGGTCATTAGTTGTATAGGTCTTCGGCGGCAGTGATGACAGTGGCTCTCTGAGCCCTAGAATCACAGCCACTGCAGCGCGTCCCTGAATGCACTGTTAAAGCGGTGGTTGTACCCTTTTGTCCTGACTGGGTCAGAAGTAGAAATGCTCCTGGAAGGTCAGTTCCACAGTGTCTTAGGAGCCTCTCCTGAAATCCCAGCTTCGAGTGTGCCCCCCCAGACCTTCTGATGATTTTGTAATCACTTATTTCCCTATCTTAAATGTCTTTTTTGCTTAATGTACCCAAAAGGATTTTGCACCGAACTCTGAATAAATGTATAAACACCGCAAAGGTGGAACTGTGATTGTTTGTATGACACAGTTGGGTTGTAGAATCACAAAAATCTAGTTACCATTTGAAAATGGAACACTGGTGGTACCTGGCATACAGTACAGAAATCACTTAAATTGTGCTCTTGGTCTCCTGGAAAGAAGAGTCTTATTTTATAGGCAGTCCTTTGGTGGACCGAGTGGCTGCTGGAATAGGACAACGTGGCAGGCTCTGAGATAAAAGGGATATGAGATTGGCTGAATTCTTTCAAAAGCATTAGAGAATTAAGGAATGAAATGGCTTAATTCAGAGTTTAAAACTAGCTCAAGACATGGTCAGAGGACTAAGGAGCCTCCTGTGAGGCACTCAAAGAGCCTCTTATTTCTCCGAGCTACAACTTCAGTGTAGCCAAAAATGAGTGATAGCGTCTGATTCGGTGGGTTGCCAAATTGCAGTGTAATTTAATTGATAGCCTTGCTGGATCTGTTACGTGAAAGGTAGATTACTTACTGGGAAAGAGTATGATGGTGAGAACTGGAAATGGGGACATCTGGCTCGATGTGATGGACTCTGGGTCCCTGACCTTCCTACTGCTGAGCCTCCCTTGCCAGAAGCCTTGGTAGAAACCTGAAAAACATTCAAGGCAGCTTATCCCAAGCTCTACTCTGTGATTCCACGTTTTATCACTTAGTGCTTAAAAAGCTTTCATGAGTATCTTAGAAGTTTTCTGTTGTCCAGGAATTTCTGATTAGGAATTTTATACTTTTGGAAGTTTATTGAACTGGCCAGAGCTTAATTCCATTAAGTATCTGGAATGGTACTTTCTGTGAAGCTTCCTGGCAGCAGTAATTAGAATGCTTTCTCTCTATACCCCAATTCAAGTTTCAGGCCCCTGATCCTCACAGGTTTAAAAATGCAAGTCAACCAGTAGATTACCATTTGAGCTGCGGAGAGTAGTGATACTTGTGATGCAAAAGAAAACAATAAAATTTGTAAAACTGTTCCTTTAACCAAAAAAAAATATGATGGTTAATATTCCTTTTCTTCCCCTGGGAGAGATAAAGTAAATGAAGTGTCAGAGGAGTCACATTAAGTGTCAAATTCTAGTCGTTTCTTATTAGAACATCCTATTGTTATGTCCTGAGAACACAGCTGATAAGCTCCATCCCGAGGCAACATGGAAGGTTATACTTTCCTTGAATTCCTCTGTAGTCTACAGACGAACCTAATCCTGCGTTCGCTCAGGCCTTCAACAAATGCGGATGGAATGCCAACTGTGGACCAAGATTTTATGGCAGTCCTTAAAGGGACTTAGAGCCAGTTTTACTTTACAATGATAAATAGCTTACCTGAAGGATGGCAAATTATAAACTTCTTTTTAACTCCATAAAACTGATGGGGTGGAGTAACTGCCTCGTGCTTCCATCCCCCCACCCCTCCCCACCCCCAGTAATGTCTTTCTGTCTGTTTCAGTGTCTTTGACAGACAGCTATGGAAGAGAAAATGGAAAGGGTTGTTTCAAGTTTAGGTGCCTCCTATAGTTAGACCATTTTAGGTGCTTCAAATATTTTCTCTAATTTGGTCCTCATAACAATTTTGGAAGAGGGCTCTTGTTCTCATTTTAAAGATAAAATAGAGACTCAGGTTTAAGTAAATGACCCAAGGTCAGACTTGTAATAAGGAGCTTTGGGGTTTAGGAACCAGGTCTGTGCTTTCCTTTATCTGCTTCAGTCTTTATTAAGTTGGTCTTCTCACAGGAATAAAGAGAAGGTACTTTAGTTTCCAGTCATGAGATGATTAGTTTTATATATATTTTTTTGCCTTTGTTCACTTAGAGCTAGTCTGTTTGGTTCAGCCATCGATCTAATTTGGCTAACTAGGTTTAACCTCAGGAATTCAATAAAAATTTTTTACTTGAATTTTAAGTGTTTCTAGAAGTATTTCTTTTGTAATTATTATATTTAGGGAAAGAAGTATGAACTGTTGTTTTAAATAGCTGAACTTTTCAGGGCACCTGCGTGGCTTGGTTGGTTGGGCATCGGACTTCGTCTCAGGTCAGGTCATGATCTCACGGTTCATGGGTTTAAGTCCTATGTTGGGCTCTGCACTGATGGCCCAGAGCCTAGAGCTTGCTTCGGATTCTGTGTCTCCCTCCCTCTCTGTTCCTCCCCTACCTGTACTCTGTCTCTCAGAAATAAATAAACATAAAAAAAATTAAAAAAAAAAAAAGCTGAATTTTTCTTTAGCTTTTAAACCTTAGATGCAAAGTAGCAATATTGTAATAGATTCTTTGAGAATAAACAAATATTGTTAATATGTGAAAGGGGTTTTTCACATTTATTAACAACTAACTAGCAACTATTCAGCTTTTTTTTTTTTTTTCCCCCAACAAGGAAAAGCATACTTCACCAGAAGGTGGCACTCTGAGAACACCATTCTGGATTTTGGATTTAGGTGTTCAAGAGTGCTCCTTTATCCTTTCTTTATGGAATGAATTGCACATTTAAATGATGATCTGAATCTTTATTATGCTGCTTTCTACATGTGGTTAAAAAATGTTTATTTAAACATAAAACTGTTAATAAATAAAATGTCTTTTAAATATTATCTCTTTAAAGATAAGTTAATATAGGGGCGCCTGGGTGGCTAAGTCAGTTAAGCATCCAACTTCAGCTCAGGTCATGTTCTCCCAGCTCATATGTTTGAGCCCCTGCACTGGATCCTCTCCCCTCTCTCTGCCCCTCCTTCACTTGTTCCCTCTCTCTCTCTCTTTCTCTCTGTCTCAAAATAAATAAACCTAAAAAAATTTAAAGATAAGTTAATATATGGATATGTTACATATTTCATATGAAACTGTTTTACTGAGAAAACAGATATTAATGATAATTATATTATTCTTTGAGTAAATTGTGGTTTCCAAGTTATGTTGTTAAAATTCAGAACAAAGCAGAGGTGCCTGGATGGCTCAGTTGGTTAAGAGTCCGACTTCAGCTCAGGTCATGATCTCACGGTTCATGAGTTCAAGTCCCGTCAGCCCCACGTCAGGCTCTGTGCTGACAGCCTGGAGCCTGCTTTGGATTCTGTGTCTCCCTTTCTCTCTGCCCCTCTTATGCTCTGTCTGTCCCTCCCTCTCAAAAATGAATAAACATTTTTTAAAAGTTTTAAAAAACAAAAAAGTCTGTCTTTCCTTTTCGACTGAATTCAAAGTATATTAACAAAAACATTTTAGAGGATCCTGCAGAAGAATAAAATTTCTGTATAGAATAGTTTACAGCTGGCATTTTTGGTTGATCTCTTAGTTAAGGCTGAGTACCACAAATTAGCTAAATTAGTTATTCTTGAAATTCCATGTTTAATCTTTTAACATTTTCTAAATTTAATATGTATAGATTTTCTAAAATGTCCTGTTGTATTAATAAATGTACTAGTGTGTTCTCACAAGGTTTATTATTTGCTCTAGTGATTAAAATCTTGAATNCTCCCCTGTTCACGCTGTCTCTCTCTCTCTCTCCTAGAAATAAATAAAAAAAAAATTAAAAAAAAATAAAATAAAATCTTGAATGTGTTTTAGTTATCTCTGTCTTTAAAAAATGTTTTTAATTTTTTTTTTTTTTTGAGAGACAGAGACAGAGACAGAGCACAGGCAGAGGAGAGCCAGAGAGGGGGAGACAGAATCCAATGCAGGCTCCAGGCACTGACCTGTCAGCACAGACCCCAACACAGAGCTTGAACTCAGGAACCCGAGATCATGACCTGAGCCGAAGTCGGACGCTTAACTGACTGAACCACCCAGACATCCCTAGCACCTCTTTCTAACACATTGATGCTTATTTAGTAAAGAACTTTCCTTCTGTCATCGATGCCAATGGTGAACACTGACTTTGGAATTAAAAGGCCAGCACTAGACCTGGATGACATCAATCAGGTGTTAAGGAAAAAGAAGGAAAAATAATTTTATTTCAACTATATCTAGATCATATTTCAATAATGTATTTCTAAAGATTTTCATAAACCTGGTGGTTATTCATATGGCTATTTTGAGAAATCAATAAACTATTTACTTTTTAAAAATATCTGTTCTTAAGATCAGCTTTCAGTTATAATTCTGACCTTGCATCCAGAGCATAAAAGAAAGCTCTTTTAAATACTTGACTGTGAGGGGCGCCTGGGTGGCTTAGTCGGTTAAGCGTCCCGACTTCAGCTCAGGTCATGATTTCACAGTTTGTGGGTTCGAACCCCACATCGGGCTCTGTGCTGACAGCTAGCTCAGAGCCTGGAGCCTGCTTCGGATTCTGTATCTCTCTCTCTCTCTCTCTCTCTCTCTCTCTCTCTCTCTCTCTCTCTCTCTCTCTCTCTCTCTCTCTCTCTCTCTCTCTCTCTCTCTCTCTCTCTCTCTCTCTCTCTCTCTCTCTCTCTCTCTCAGAAATTTAAAAAAACAAACATTAAAACAATTTAAATACTTGACTGTGATTAAATGGCTTTAAACCAAACAGCTCATAGTTGCACTTTTGAGTTATACTCAAAAGCCCATGCCTTAAAGGTAGCACAGTTTTATCTTCTAGAGCATTCGGGAAGAGTATCCCTGAAACAAGCAATGTTATCATTTAGTTCCTACTACAGTTTTTGCAATGTAAGATTTTTATTGAAAACTCCTTTCTTCCCCCTCAAACGCTTACATTTTTATCTACAGTTATAAAACAGGGATTGTGCTATTTTATTGATAACAATAATATTTGAAGTAATAATGGTGGTTTATCATTTTCCTCAATGAATAAAAGACAAATATTTCTTATACTAGTTTCCTCCATCCTTTCTGTGAGATCCCTGTTTTTGCCCTAACCCAGTGCGTGAGTGCTCACCCCTCATCCCTCTCTTCCTCCCCCCACGCCTCACGCTCATTTTCTGCCTCTCATACTTTCCAACTTAGAATGAGACACTGTGTGCAACATCACTAAGGATCATGTCAACATGACTCTTACTAATTAAGGAGGCTAGTTAGACCTAGAGTATGTGAGGCTACTTTTTAAAGATATTCATTTAACATTTTGGCTGATCTTTGACTAAAAACATGCAATCTCAAATAAAATATGAATACAAATAAAGCTAGTATCTAGTATTTTTGAGTTGTGTGTTTTTTATTTTTAGGATAAACATGTTCTACAAGTTGTAACTATCGAGAGAATGCTGGAAAGGTTGAAAAAATCAAATGAACTCTTGGAACTCATTCTTAAGGGACTTAATGAATATTTGGAAAAGAAGCGTCTCTTCTTCCCCAGATTCTTTTTCTTGTCTAATGATGAACTTCTTGAGATACTGTCTGAGACTAAAGATCCCACTAGGTAAGTACCTTACAAACATAGCACTTAGCTAAATTTATCTGCTTAAATTTACTTTTTAAAATAAGGCAGGATATAAATATATATAATTATGTTCAGGAACATTCTCAATATTCAGAATAACCATTGTAATTATTTAAAAACATAAGTAATGTCGCTGAAGGTTATTTTTCCTTCCACATTTTCCAAATGTGATCAGTCTTGGGGAGGATTTCATATTTTATCGATTTTCTTCTACAGATTTTTCAGAACACCTCGCTCTCCGTGGCCTGCAATGGTGTCCCACCATGGAGGTGATATCCCATTATTCACCCTTCCATTTCTGCTATAAGAGGGGAAGCCTCCTACATCAGTGTACTGCCATCTTGCAGAATTTGCTCCTTACCTAAATATCTTTGACTTCTTTTACCTCTTCTAGGTTTTTGTGGAGATATGCTCAAAGGTCTGCCCCTCAGGAAGACTTTCCCTGACCACTGCATTTAAGATGGCACCCCTTCCACCACTGCCTAGCCAGTGGATTATCTTCACTACTCTTATTTCCTTTGGCTTCTTTTTCATCATCTGGAATATGCCATAATGTACTTATTTGTTTACTGTCTGATTTCCCCTAGCAGAATATAAGCTCCATGGTGGCAGAGAATTTGGACTTCTTTTCTTCCCCAATGCTGATTCCCAATTCCTTAGAAGAGTGTGTATGTCTAGTAGACAGCAGACAGTGAATGGTTAGTTATTAAATTTGTTAGTTTCATGCCTTGTGCCTTTGAAGTAGGAGACAAGTAATTCAGACAAAAAGATCAATTTAGGCTCAGATTTCCATCTGAATTTTTATATTCTGCTTCTTTATTGCCTATTGGAAGATGAATTCAATTGGCTATTAATAATAAGCCTAAAATAGAGGGGATTAGTCACTTCCATCTAGGTTACAATGACCACAACTGGAAACCTTTGATGCTGTTGATTTAGTAAACTGTAGTGTACTCAAAGTGCTAAACCTAGTTAGTAATTTGCGGGCAGTCATTGAAGATCCCAGTTGAAAAAGCTAGTTTTGTGCATTTGAAGAGTCTTCCAATTAGTGTATTATCTGTTAGTCAGGATTGGTTTGCTCCTTATGTTGCTTTTAACATCTTTCAGTTCATTGTGTTGGAAACAAAGCCTCACGGGGGTCTCCTCTGTAGCTCTTATTATAATTGTAGCTTTACAGGTCTTTTTGTAATTATTCAATTAATGATGGCCTCCTACCAGACTGTATAATCCATACAGGCAGGGATTGTGTCTTTTTCCCTCAGCCTTTTATGTCCAACAGCATCTGGCAGGGACCCGACGCATGATGCACGTTTATAAATTGTGAATGAAGATTGGTACACAAAGATCACTGATCGTTTAGGAGCTGCTTTAATTTGATTAATTCTCTTGAACATTTTCTCCCCTGACAGGGTGCAACCTCACTTGAAGAAATGTTTTGAAGGAATTGCAAAGGTGGAGTTTACAGAGACTTTAGATATTACTCACATGAAGAGTAGCGAAGGAGAGGTTGTGGAACTCACAGAGACCATTTCAACAGCCAAAGCCAGAGGTCAAGTGGAGAAGTGGCTGGTTGAATTAGAGAGAGTTATGATTAAATCCATCCACAAGGTACTCAGCTGTATTATTATTTCTAGTAAAGATATAGAATATTAATGTATCGTAGGGGTGCCTGGCTGATTCAGTCAGCAGAGCATGCGACTCGTGACCTTAGGGTCATGAGTTTGAGCCCCACATTGGGGATAGAGATTACATTTTTAAAATGTCTGGTTAATAAATGCACTGTTTTTTAGACAGAAATTGAGTCTTGAATTACCAGTTAAATTGTAATAGATAGCTTGAAGACAAAGATAGAGTCTATGAAATTAATTTCATGGGGACTCACTTGAAAAATGAGACAAAATGCCATCCATACTACAGAAAACTTGGGTTTCTTGGATTTTAGTCACAAATCCTATTTCTTACAGCTAGAAGCTAGTTCTTTCATCATTAATTAAGTACACTTGGGTCTACAGAGTCTGTCTTTGGTCTTGCCTTGCATGGATTTCTCTAAAGTTTTACATGCTTCTCCTTGATATATAAATTTCTGCTGTGACCCTTTTTGTCCTGTGTACCTACAAAATAAGTACCAAAATGTTAGAAAATCACAAATACATCCTATAATTAATGATAACTTTATGTTTTCCACATCTCCTAAAACATCAGCTTAGTCATTTGTAATTATTTTATTAGTAGAAAATTTCAAGTCAGGGAAACAAATACAGATTTAATTGAGCACTTGAATTCATCTTTTACTGTCTATGGACTTAGCATTCAAGTTCCTCATAAGAATAAAAATCATGATTGAAATGGAGATCAGGAGAGCAGGAATGAGAAGGAATATGGCATCACGTTTTAAATTAACAACAGTTAATTGATGAATTTTTCAGATTTCTCACATATTGTTGAAAAAAATTCATTGGAATCTAAGTGTTTAATGTACATAATGTGCCATAGTGTTGCTCCCTCTTCTTAAGTATAGCTTTAATATCTGCCTGCATAAGAGTTTTTCAGTAGATATAAAGTCACTTGGAGTTTTTCTTTTCTCCCTACTGTGGATTAAATTAAAGCGAATGTCCTTATGGATATAGCTGGTTTCTTTGATTGAATTATTTCTTATGATAACTTCTCATGTGTAGGACCACTAAGTCAAAAAGATGAGGTTTCATAGGCCTTGGTGTATGTTGACAAATAAGGTTTGTTTTATTTATGCAGCTGCAAGCAATGGAAATGAATTTACTGTGACCACTATTTATCAGCCTTGGTTATTTGGTTTGGTAATTGATGTATAAAATGATAACTCATTGCTTTAGATCTATCCACTACAATTACAACTATTTTTTTTAGTTTTGTTTGTCAGAGTGCTTACAGAAGGGATTTTGGTTTTCATTTCAGGGCATTTAGATGAGGTGGTGAGGAAAATATCCCCAGATGTTCTTGTGTAACTTTGTGTTACTGCAATGTGCAGTCAAATACCATACAAAGTAATACAAATAGAGATCTGTGTTACTATGTTTTACTGTATGTATTTGCATGCTTGAAAGACCATTGCATGCTTAAATTAAGTAAATTTTAGGTCATTTATAAACAATAAAAAAGTCATGTTCTTGGCACTTGTGCCCTTTATCTTACTAGATTATCATGTGTATGTTACTTCCAGAATGCACATGTACTTATATATGTGTACATATGTCTGACACACATAGATATATTTTACATACAATATTGTAGAACTTTTCATAATTCTATTTCTCATCATCCACCTATGTAGAAATTGTGATTTAGATTTTGAAGTCTTCCTCTTGTTCTTTGCACACTGTACTTCTAGAGCACATATTTAGTCCATTTTTGACATTTATGTACTGTACCTTCTAGTTTCTGTGTTTCTCCCATCTCTCAGTTGCTCATTTTCCTGCCCTTTCTGTGGCTCCTTCTGGCCTTAGAAATTTTCTTTGCTATCAGTAGCCAACACTGCCTTTCATCTCTGTTCAGCTCCATAAATACCCTAGCTAGACTAGAAATCCAGAAAGGTTCATACATCCTTCTATGTTTCTCAGGAAAATCTAATTTTGATGGTCTTTGCTGAAATCAAACATTAAGGTGGGTATCACCTCATAGACAATGTGACTATTTTGGGTTGAGAGAAGAGATTAGAATGTTTCTCACTGACGGCTGGTACAAAAAGTGGATATGTCAATCCACTTAAAACACATGTAGGAGAAGTACATGAATTAGGCTTAAATCATGTTGCAAAGAACATAAATAAGACTTTCTGGCTTTTCTGATTCCTAACCCTCCATAAATCAATATACCACCATGCTCGTCATCATTGCCTTGGGCGTCTAACTATAGATAGAAAGGAAGTTAGATCTGGAAACACAGGAGGAACATTAGAGGAGTTGTGTGGTTTGCCTGAGAGGGCCTGTACACATTCATGTGCCCCAGGGTGAGTGGGGAGCTGATTAAGTTCAAAGAAAATTAGGGGCGCCTGGGTGGCTTAGCCGGTTAAGTGTCCGACTTTCGCTTAGGTCATGATCTCGCAGTTCATGGGTTCGGGCCCCGCGTCGGGCTCTGTGCTGACTGCCAGCTCAGAGCCTGGGGCCTATTTCAGAGTCTGTGTCTCCCTCTCTCTCTGACCCTCCCCTGCTCACGCTGTCTCTCTCTCTTTCTCTCCTAGAAATAAATAAAAATATTAAAAAAAAAAAAACCTCTTTAAAAAAAAACAAAGAAAATTATTGTCTATGGATTTGACACATCTCATTTTGGAATTACTTAAATTTGAATTTTGCAATAAAATTGCTTGGGCTTGTTTAATCCAGATATATCTCGGATATCTTTGGCCACGACTGGTCACATGAATATTTGATATAATGTGGGTTCACACAAACTGAATGTCTCAGCAAAATAAAATGCTGTGTAATATATGCTTTTGCTCACAGGTATATGAAGAAACTTGAATTTAAATAGTCTAATTGCATGCTTTGAGTCTTCATAATTGGCTAAGATGTTGTAAAAAGTTAAATAGTATGAGTTAATCTGTTTAGGACATGATCTCCTCTTTGTAAAGCTTGTTTAAATAAATCGTGAAACTATCTTTAGCATTTTTTTCCCCTATTAGGTAATTAAAGATGCAATTTCTGCCTATACAAAAAATATGCGAATTAACTGGGTGAGGGAGTGGCCTGGCCAGACAGTGCTTTGTGTATCTCAAACCTTTTGGACAACAGAAGTACAAACAGCTATTGCAAAGGGACAAGAGGTAAGCTTCATTGCCGCTCCGCCTCAGCATTTTTTAAACAGCATTTTTTTAACAGCAGTTTTTCAGCATTTTAAGACAGGTACTATTGCTGGAATATTTTCATTATGAAAAACAAAATAAAGACAATCCTCCCAAAAAGCCAAGGGTACTTTAACCTCAATCTTGTTATTAGATACATTTTATACCTTTAAAAATAGAATTGTAACAGAACTAAGCTTCCGAAACTCAGAAAGATTACGAGGAAAATAACAGAATTCTCTTTTATATCTTGAGTATGACTACCCTGTGAAGACAAGGTATCGGTTAGCTTATTTACTATTTTCATTTTTATTATTAATGTATTGATTTTGTATAATGATTACTAATTTTTTAAAGTTTATTTATTTTGAGAGAGAGAGTGTAAAAGAGAGGGTCAGAGAGAGAGTGAGAGGGAATCTGAGCTGACAGCTCAAAGCCTGAAGCAGGGCTCAATCTCACAAACTGTGAGATCATGACCTGAGCCAAAATCAAGAGTCAGACAGTTAACCGACTAAGCCACACAGGCACCCAGTAATTATTGATATTTTGAACGATACTTGCTTTTAAATATTCTGTTAGGTATATTAGTGTAATAACATTAATTTGATTGCTGTTCGTAATTAACAACAGAAACTACATTTATAGGATTTCAAGCAGGTCAACTTTCAGTTGACTGATGGACCAGTTGGAATGTAATAGTTGTAGATCTTTTGTTTAGAACCGTGAATTTCAAATATATATATATTTAAACGTTTATTTATATATATATTTTTATTTTTTATATATATATATTTAAGTTTAAATATATATATATTTAAGTTTATTTATTTATTTTGAGAGAGACAGAGACAGTGTGAGTGGGGAGGAGTAGAGAGAAAAAGACAGACAGACAATCTCAAGTAGGCTCCATGCTGGCAGTGCAGAGCCTGATGCTCTGACCTGAGCTGAAACAGAATTGAATGCTTAGCTAACTGAGCCACCAGGCGCCCCTCAAAATATATTTTTGACATGGAGTTTGGTATTATTGTCTTTAACTCTAACATACTATTGAACACTGGTAGTGTTGAGGTTTGAGAGAGACTAGTGTTCTCTGTAAGCAGATGGATCCCACAGAGGAAGGAGCTGAGTAACACATACTTAGCTCTGTCAAACTGACAAACGGGTCACATATTTTTCCTGTGGGAAGGGATACAGGCATAGGGCAGAAGTCAAGGTTTTTCTGGAAAAACTCTGCCTTCACGGAACACAAAGCCCTGGGGAAGGGGAGTTGCCTAACAATAGTAAGCCTGTGGAGTTCCTTCAGGGCTCTCGGCTTGTAGCCACGTGTGCTTTCTTCTTCTTTTTCCCAGTGGGCTTAGGGAATTCATTTTCTCTCTTTCTTTTAAGCTACCACTCATTAACCTCCCCACACAGAGGGCTTCCTCCATCACCAGTGTAGGGTGCTGGGGCAACACGTAGCCACCTGGATCTCCCTCCTTGCTTGCTGGCCAGCCCCCCAAACCACAGTACCCACTTTATCAGTCGCCACTGTGGGGACATAGTCTGCAGGGAATGAAGAAGCAAATGTGAGCAGATTAGACAAACCTGAGGGTATCTTGTGAATTTCTTCAGTTTAAATGTGGTGTTTACCAAACTCCTGCCCCTCTGCCAAATCCATATTTTTCTTTGATCTTACTCAGAGCAGGCTGGAACAGGTGGAAGTTGATATAGAGCACTGAAGTGTAAACTACAGTTTCTACTTATCTCCCAAGCATAGTTTGAATCCCAAGGGACATGCCATATAGGTCACTCCCATCTCGAGGTGTCATCTGCTCAAAACTATCTGCCTATAATCCTTACCGTATTGCATATAGATACAAATAGGGTTTTTAGTTTGTTTGTTTTATAGCAGTATGCCCTGATACTGAAATTGAGTTATTTATTTACTCATTTCTCAGTCTATTCAGGTTTTTCTTTCTATTCGTGTTACATAGTGAGGTATGGACCTATTCACAGAGAAAGCCAAAATGGGAACCTATGCTACTTGAGGGTGATTCAGCTTCATAGACTCAAGGTCCTATAGAGCTGCAGCTTAGCAAGATTTAGCAAGTTACACTTCTGTTATCATTGCCTGCCAGACTGCCGTCTTCTGTTGCTTTTTATGGTGCTTTCATAGCGAAGTTTCATGATGTGAAACTATGCTTTATATGGGTTCTTAGAAATTCTTTTTCCTCTGTTTGTGATTACCCTGCTTCATTCTGCCCATGATCTGCTGTCTGTGCCCCTTGTCCCTGTCTGTATTTCATCCATGTTCAGTCCATTCAAATTCTGTAGCAGCATCATGAGGGGCTGGTATGTGTTTCAGTATTCTATAGCATTGATGGTGTTTTTTCTTTTAAATTAATATGTGGGTCTATCATGGGAGGCTAGCATATGTTTTAGTATGATATGTGTTGGTAATGTTTCCTCCTAATTAATGTGTGGCTCACATTTGAAACCAATCACTTTGGTTGAGCAGCTGGAGACTCTTGGCAGCTTCAGAGAAGACTGGATACTTCTATTCTCCGCAAACATCCCAAGTTGTTTAGAGCTTGATGTTGTAATAGCCCTGTATTATACTGTCACACTCCCAGAGGACCTGTTGGATTTATTTATTCAGTGAATGTTGACTGTGGAACTAGTCTGCATGAGGCATTACAGGGGCTGTAAAATGAATGAAAGAATCCCCGCTGTCACAGAGCTCAGATACTGCAGATACTGATGTGATTTTGAGTCACTGTATCATTGCGTATGTAGAAGGATCTAGGTATGATAAAAAATATTTGATTTCAGAAAGGGTTTATTTTGACAGAATAGAATAACTGCTACCTTTAGATTCATTAGCTCACTATACAGAATGGTTTACAAGGAAGAAAATAACAAAAATGTTTTCGATACCATGATTTTTTTTTCTATCTGATCTGAATTCTCATGGATTCATATACTAAATGTTCCTAAAGAACTCAGTTTATTGCAGTTTGAGGTTAAATTTTACTTCTAAATCTGTCTTCCTAGTATAGGAAAATACATTCTGCCAGTGTATGTAGTAATAAATTCTTATGGACATATAATTCGTGCTGTCAGATCTCAACATGAAATTTTTATTTTATGTTTTGTGTTGAACTATAGAATGTGAGAGCTGGTAAGGCTCTCAGAGACCCCCACTTTTACTGATGAGAAAACTAAGATGCACTCACCAGCATGGTTTATGTTCCTAGGATCAAAATGGTTCTTATTAGTTTGTATGCTTAACCCACTTAAATTCACTAATCGGTTCCAAGAATTTAAACACTTATGGCTACTTGAAAATGGCTGGGACAGAAGTTTACCATTCACTGCTTATGAAGGAAGTTAATAGCAATCGATCATGTAAATAATATGAAGGCAATAGTGTTCAAGCACTTCAAACCTTTGAAAGAATTACCTCCTTAAAAATAAAGATGCAATGTTTCAAGGAATAATAAAAGTGCCTCTCAGAGAAAACAGTATGTGGTCTCCAACCCTGTCCTGTAAACCTGTTCTCATTCTTGAAAATGCTCATTTTTAGCTCCATCACTACCACTTACCTGGTCCTGAAGGAATGAAATACACTCACTGTTGCCCAGTGTTTGTTAAATATTATTACAGTGGAGAGAGAATGCCCATCAGCCTTCTGGAGCCTGTTGACAGTCCCTTAAGCACAGCAGTGGTCATTAATTCCAATTTGATCTTCATCATAAACCCTCTTCTCTTTTTTAACTTACTAATTAGATTTACCCACCAAAAGAGAGCCTGGTTCTCAGAACTGGGATTGCTCACCATAAACTAAAATATTAGATGTTTTGTTTGTCAAGATCTTTACTCTTCAAGTGGCACAAATCCAGCTCAGAAAGCTTACACAACAGGACTAAAAGGACTTTGGGATTCGAGGAAGAGCAGTCAGGATCAGGATCTCAGGGCGTCCTTGCTACTGCAGTCTCTCTCCTGTTGCCTTTCCTCCCTGCTGGGCTCTGGCCGACTTTGTTACGCCGTGGGGATGAAGGCTTGCAGTAGCTTCAGATTGGCATGTTCAGAGTCCCCAGACCTAGCGAGAAGCACTTTTTTTCACTGACTGCATAGCAGTTCCTGGGAAGAACTCTGATTGGCCCTAGTTGGGTCACACATCCCCCCTGCTTGCTGCCATCAAGATGGGGCAAGATGATGGACAGCTCACCAGCACCACAGAGCATATAGAAGTGGAAATTGGAGCAGAAAGGATGTTGAGTAGACACAAACCACATATGTCCACTCTATCTGGCCAGACTGGCCTTGTTCACCTAATACTTTTGTAGTAAGAAAAATTGATTATTTTTTAATTGTGTCAAATGGGGAAAAATGTAGAAGTGCTAGCTCAGGATGTTTTTGTGCAGAAGTCTGATCACATTAAATGCATCTTCTTTTCTTTCAGGCTCTCGAGCAGTACTTGGAAAAATGTAACAGGCAAATTGATGATATTGTTACTTTGGTCCGTGGCAAACTGTCCAAGCAGAATCGTGTTACTCTGGGAGCCCTTGTGGTGCTGGATGTCCATGCTAGAGATGTCCTCACATCACTTGTTAAAAAACAAGTTAGCGATGACTCTGACTTTGAGTGGTTAAGTCAGCTTAGGTACTATTGGCAAGTAAGTGATATCACTGAACGTTATTACACAGCAATTTCAGCACATAGCTTTTTAATTTGTGTTTGCTTGCTCATATGGGAAATAGTAATAGAAGATTTTTTTGTTGATGGCTGACTCTACCCAAACAAGCATTCTCCAGGCTGAAGATTAAGGGATCCAAAAACTATATATCATCCGAACAAAAAATCGCATCTTTATCTATATCCAAATCCATACCCAAATTGATAGTTACATATAAATACAGTATATATACATATATGGATGCTCACAAATTGAGTAATTATAAAAATTACTCATTTTAAATAAGCCATTATGCTCACAGAATCTGTAAAATGTTGAAACTAGGCAGTTTAAAATTGTAATTTTAGATTTTGATACATCTGAATAACATAAAAAACCCAGACTTTTATTGTGATTTAATCATTAAAGTCTCTTGTTGATCAGTCGAAGGAACCAGAAACATGATCTGGAAGGAAGGCTCTTATCAGGACCCCCAGGTGGGTGGTCATAGCAGCCCCAGCTGGGAATGCAGGAGAGTAGGAAGTTAGTTCAGTGGACAGGGTTGAACCTGCTGAGAGTGGGAAGAAGGAGCTTAGGCTGTCTGCAAATACAGATTCGAAAGTTCTCAGCAGATTCACTCTTGTGAAAGGCTTGTAGGTGTGGAGTGGGAGGAGAAATGATACAAGAATAAGAGCCCTGGAAAACCATGGGAGAGGTAGTAGATAGGAGCTCTCTGTGGAATCATCATTTCAAATGCCGGATGCTGGGGTGCCTGGGTGGCTCAGTTGGTTAAGTACCCAGCTTTGATTTTGGCTTAGGTCATGATCTCACAGTCATGGGATTGAGCTCTGCGTTGGGCTCCCTGCTGAGCATGGATCCTGCTTGAGATTCTCTCTCTCTATCTCTGTGTTCCTCCTCCTACTTTCTATCTCTTCAATCAATAAATGAATGAGTGAATGAATGAATGAATGAATGCCAGATCCTTCCCTTACCAGAAGTAGGACTTGGGCAAGTTACTTACTCTCTAGAAGCATCAGTTTTCTTACCCACAATATGGTGATAATGATAATATCCACTTAATAGTCAAAATGAACAATTGATTATAAATTTAGGAGAACTAATTACAAGAGAAATTTAAAAAACAATCCTATTTATAGTTGCATCAGAAAGAATAAAATATATAAAAATAAATTCAAACAAGTAGGTAAAAGATTTGCATACCAAAAACTCTAAGACATTGATGAAGGAAATTGAAGAAGATATAAATGAATGGAAAGATACTTTGTGGATTTGAAAATCAATATTGTTAAAGTATTCCTGATACCCAAAGCAATCTACAGATTCAGTGTAATCTCTATCAAAATTCCAATGGCATTTTTCAAAGAAATAAAATAAACAGTCCTAAAATTTGTATGCAGCCACAAAAGACATTGAACAGACCAGGCAATCTTGAAAAAGAAGAACAAAGCTGGAGACAGCATGCTCCCTGTTTTCAAACTGTATTACAAAGCTATAGTATTCAGATCAGAATGGTATTGCCATAAAAACAGACATATGGATCAAGGGAACAGACTAGAGAGCCCAGAAATACATCCAAGCATCTATGGCCAAATAATTTATGACAAAAGAGCCAGGACTATGCAATGGAGAAAGAACAGTCTCTTCAATCAATAGTGTTGGGAAAACTGAACAGCCACATAGGAAATAATGAAGCTGGACCACTGTCTTATACCATACACAGAAATTAACTCAAAATGAATTAAAGACATGAAGGTAAGACTTGAAATCAAAAATTCATAGAAGAAAACATAGATGGTAAGCCCCTTATCAGTCTTGGCAATGATTTTTTTTGACAACAAAATGGCTGCAAAAGCAAAAATAAACAAGTGGGACTACATCAAACTAAAAAGGTGCTATACACACAAAGGAAACCATCAACAAAATGAAAAGACAACTTACTTAGAGAAAATACTTGCAAATCGTATCTGATAAGGGGTTAACTCTAAAATATGTAAAGAACTACTACAATTCAATAGCAAAAACACCAATTATATAATTTGAAAATGGTCAAAGGATCTGAATAGACATTTTTCCAAAGAAGACATATATATGGCTAACAGGTTCCTGAAAAGATGCTGAACATCACTAATCATCAGTGAAATGCAAATCAAAACCACAATGAAATATCCTCTCACACCTGCTAAAATGGCTATTATCAAAAAGACAAAAGAGGGACTTCCAGGTGGCTCAGTCAGTTAAGTGTCTGACTCTTGATTTCTGCTCAGGTTAGTATCTCAAGGTTCAGTTTCTTAGATCGAGCCCCACTTCAGACAGTGAAGAGTCTGCTTGGGATTCTCTCTCTGCCCTTCCCCCACTGACCCACACATGCTCTCTCTCTCAAAATAAATAAATAAACCTCAAAAAAAAAAAAAAAAGGATAACAAAAGGAAAAAGACAAATGCTGGCAAGGGTGTGGAAGAAAGGGAACCTATGTGCACTGTTGGTGGGAAAGTAAACTGGCACAGCCCCTCTGGAAAATAGTAAAGCGGTTTCTCAATAAATAAAAAGTAGAACACGATATGATCCAACAATTCCACTTCCGGGTTTTAGCTGAAGAAAACAAAAACACTCAAAAAGATATATGTACCCCCGTGTTTATTGCAGCATTATTTACAATAACTAAGATAAAGAAACAAACCTGAATGTCCATTGCTAGGCGAATAAATAAAGACGTGGTATATATGTACAGTGGAATATTATTCAGTCATTAAAAAATGAAACCTTGCCATTTGTAACAATATGGATTGACCTTGAGGGCATTATGCTAAGTGGAATAGGTCAGACAAAGACATATACAATATGATCTCACTTAAATGTGCAATCTGAAACAAACCAAGCTCATAGACAGCAAACAGATTGGTGGTTGCTGGAGGCTGGGGATAGGAAAGTAGAAGAAATGGGTGAAAGGCATCAAAAATGCAAACTTCTAGTTATAACTAAGTCATGGGGTTGTAATACACAGCATGTTTACTATAATTAATAGTACTGTACTACATATTTGAAAGTTGCTAAATCTTAAAATTCTCACTATAAGAAAATTGTACTTGTGTAAGATGATAGATCTTAACTAGATTTACTGTGATTATTTTACAGTATACACAAATATTGAGTAATTATGTTTATACTTGAAACTGATATTGTATGTCAATTATACCTTAATTTTAACAAGCTTTAGCAAGTAAAAAGAAAAGAAACTATAGAAAAGATCAGAAACAAATATATTTTCCACAGATATCTATGGGAAATATGGAAGTCAGTGACTTCAGTTACTTATCCAAGGAAATTAGATACTTAGTTCTTTCAATTTAATGATGTCTGAAAAGTGAATTTTAGAGATGTTGTTTATAACATGACAATTATTTTAAAGAGTTGGAGATTTCATAGTATTTAAAGTTTTGTTACTTAAACTTCGTTTTCTCTGATTTATCCTAGGAAAATCATTTAGAAACAAAGATGATCAATGCTGGTTTACGATATGGATATGAGTATCTGGGTAACTCCCCTAGACTGGTTATTACTCCACTCACTGATCGATGTTACAGGTAAACTCATGAATTTAAGGATCTATTGGACATAAATTTCACTCACCCCTAGACCACGAAATCTTTAAAAGAATCATCTTAGACCCAGTAAATGTATTTTATATCTTTTCCTAGACTCTTAATACTCCTCTCAACTTGATCTTCAGTTTCTCCTTCTCTGATGGCTTTTCCCTCTCAGCTCTGGAGCTAAGTATTGCCAGATATTGCTTCTGTTTTTTCATTTTTTTTACATTGTTCATTTCTTCTTTCTTTGAAACTTTCTCTTTGTTTTGGATCATTTGAGGCAAGCTGTTGCTTCTCCAGAAACACAGAAGTTTGTAGATTTCTGTTTTCACGTGCTGCTTTGTCTCATGACCTATGGTTTCCCAAATGTTCTCATCCACTTTCAGGCTTTAATAGTCTACATTCTGAAGATCCATAAATCTGTACTTCCAGCCAAGGTCTCTCCTGTAAACTTGTGCTGTACACATGTCCCGTTGGTTATTTCCATTAGATAGCTCATAGGTATTTACATTTATACTTTTTCTATCATGTTTCTGAATAATAATAAGGCTTTAGCAGCTTTAATCCAAGTTCCTGTATATTCCAAATTATTGTCAAAAACTAAAAGTGTTATTTTTTCTTAAGACATTCAAAGTCCATATAGGTCTAATATCAAAGTTAGCATCTTTCATCCAATTAAAAAAATGTTAATGTTTGTTTTTGAGAGAGACAAGGTGCAAGCAGGGGAGGGGCAGAGAGAGAGGGAGACACAGAATATGAAGCAGGCTCTGAGCTGTCAGCATAGAGGCTGGCATGGAGCTTGAACTCATGACCTGAGCCGAAGTTGGACACTCAACCAACTGACCCACCCAGGCACCCTTTCATTCAATTTAAAACTCTCCTTCTCTCCCAGCTTAAGCTTGACTCAGGCACAAAGCCTGCATTTGGGGAGGCAAACGTGTTCAATCCTTTGTCAGTTTTATCCCTGTCCTTTGCATCCATCCCTCAATATCCCACCTGTGGCTCCTCCAGTGTTGAAGATTAATGGAGGAGGGGAGAAGGAAAGGGAGAGGTGGGTTTATGTGTGACAAATGTCTTGTGTGACAACTATCTCTTGGCTATTTAGTGCCCTCTGTGAGGATACAAGCTTAGATATGCCAGGTCTCCCATGGGATATTTATGTGGGTTTTTAGGAACTGCCCCCGACCCCCTAGTACCTGTGGAAAATGCCTTCTCTGGCTGGCTGCTGGTGACTTTTGCTTCAGCCTCTGTCTGAAGTCAATCACACACTAACATTCACCTTGGGATCTTTTCTGATTCTAAGTGGGTCTTCTGCACAGAGTCCCATTTAATGTGACTCAAATCTACCACCCTTCCAAAGGGATCTGGATCTGGTCAGATGATAAACATACATTTATTTTGCCAGTTGTATGAGTACATCTCTCACTGTCACTGTTTTCCCCAGTTCTGCCATCAGGAGCAGTTAAAGGCATTCTCTTGATGCTAAATATTTTAAGTTGTGATTGAATTCCCATAACCTGTATTCTACAAACTCCAGGGGTCAATGTGTCAAGCTTTTTGAGTAATTCTCTAAAGCCCCTCAGGTAGCTTGGGAGAAGGATAAGTGCTGCTCTTTCTTTTCTACAGAGGAACGGGAAATAAACAACATACTGACAGCTCTTGCCAAAGAAATCTTTACTCTTGATCTGTCATTTACAAGCTTCCTAGCCAATCTCTATATGCTCCTGGTGCTAGGTGACAAACTTTACTTTCTGTAAGATAAGATGGCATATATTGCTCTCAGTTTTGGTTTTTAATAAAAATTCCAAGACAAAAGAGCTCTAGTTGTATACTGTTATGTAGTTTTTTTTTTTAAACAGCTAATGTTTATATAGTGTTTACCAAAAATTTTATCATTGCCTTTACTCACCATTGCTTCTTACTTTGCCTTTTTTCTGCTTTAATTTTTCTTCTTACTAGGCAACATCTTTTAGTAAATATTTCAGTGAAGCTCTGCAAGTAGGAAGCCCTGTCAGTCTTTGTCTAAAAATACCTTTAAAAAAATCTGGTCTTCACTCAATTATTAAATGATAGATTAGCTAGGTATGGAAACTTACATGAATCATAATTTCTCCTGAGCTCTCTAAAGATATTATTCTCCTGGCATTCATTGCTACTAATGAGTAGTCTGTTACTATAGTTATGAAACCTGTGTAGGTAATTTTTTTCAATGGTAGTTTTTAAGGTTTTATTGTTGATGTTCACTGTAATGTTACTAGATGTGGGTAAGTTTTCATTTATCCCACTTGAGACTTTTCACTTCCTACCTTTCTTCAATTCTGGCATATTCTCAGCCATTACCTTTTCAATTTTGACTTTTCTGCAGTCTTTTCCTTCTTTTATATCTCTCAACTTTTTTTATATTCTATCTCAGAATCTTCCTGGGTGATTTCCTCATATATCTTCAAGTGCATAATTCTGTTTCTTCATGGTTATCTATTTAATCTGTTAACTTTTTAAAAGATTGGGGATGCCTGAGTGGCTCAGTCATTTAAGCTTTTGACCTCAGCTCAGGTCATGATCTTGTGGTTTGTGAGTTCAAGCTCCATGTCAGTCTCTGAGCTGTCGCCAACACAGAGCCTGCTTCAGATTCTGTGCCTCTCTCTCTCTCTCTCTCTCTGCTCCCTTCCCCCCTTCTCATGCTTGTTCTCTCTCTCTCTCTCTCAAAAATAAATAAACCTGTTTTAAAAAGCTTAATGACTCTATTTTTTATTGCTAGATTTCAAGTTCTCTCTTTTATTAAATTGGATTTTGTCCTCACAATTTTATTTTGTCTATTGCTTTTTATTAAAATCTAATTGAGTAAACCACCAGGATACCAAAGACTACCATGTATGCAGTAATCCTCCCACACCTTTGGCCATCTGCCACTGCAAGTCTGACTCTTAACTTAGATCTCTCTCTCTCTCTCTCCCCCCCCCTCCCTCCAGTTTTAATTGTGAGCTCATTTTAGTAAGGGTCATTTCCCCATGCAGTCTTACATGTTCTCACCTGTGTAGGTGTCCATGGGGAGCAGTTTCACATTTATCTCTGAAAAGCGCTCTAGGGTCTTCTCTGGTCCTGAACAAAATTTCAGTGTTAATTTCTTAGTTTGGGTTCGTGCACTCATGGATAATGGAAACTGGGACCATACCCCCATGAAGGATGTAGGCTTTTCATTGGGTACTATATGGAGTATAGGCTTCGTAACTCCTCTGTAGCTGATTCTTCTTTGTCTTTCTTGAGTAGGTTGCTAAAGTAACTTTAGTTTTCATTTAGAGATGAGTCAACCTTTCAAGGCTTCTAAGTTTACATAGGTAAATCCATTTCAGCTTTCATCTTGCCCAGTTCTAAGAATTTTTCTGTTCTATGTGGCTGTAAATATGCTTGTGTTTGTATGCAGATCCCAAAGCAATATGTACCTCCATAGTTTAAGCTCCTAATTACTCACAGCTTTGCATTTCCTCTTCATAGGTGATTCCCTTTCCATTCTTTCAACACTGGCTATGTATTTCAAAGGCTACTATTTTTTTTTTCTATGTAGCATTTCTAAATGCTTATAGTTAGGGGTGTTGGATGGTTTGCATTCAGCATCAGCTGAATTCTCCATATTGACCAGAGGCAGCATTGAATTTCAAAAGTGTGTGTGTTCTGATTTTGTCATATGTAATCAATGATTCAGAAATGAAATATGATAACAGATAAAGTAATGCACAAAGATTTTCAGAGATTCATGGAAAGGAAGAAATTATTTAAGAGGAATTTGGCTCTCAATTTAAACTTTTCCTCTATTCATAATTGATATTTAAGAATTACATTATTTATAAAGATTGTCTCTCTTATATTTCAGAACCTTGTTTGGGGCTCTTCACTTGCACCTTGGAGGAGCACCGGAAGGGCCAGCTGGCACAGGAAAGACTGAAACTACCAAAGATTTAGCAAAAGCAGTGGCCAAACAGTGTGTCGTTTTCAACTGCTCTGATGGGTTGGATTATCTAGCTTTAGGAAAATTCTTTAAGGTTTGAATTGACTGGTTTCTTTATAAAATAATAACTTCTTACAGAGGAAGGTCATTTATAATGAAACATAATTTAATGCAAGTAAAAGATTTATTTGTAGTTTAAGTAAAGATTAAAACACTATTTTCATTCTCAAGAGGAGTAGGTATTTCAAAAGCTTACTTGAGAAGAAACTACCCCAGCCTCCAGTCCCTGCTGTAATGGGTCAATATTATTATAGGAATGAGTGGTGTCCTTTCAGTATACTGGGCCAGCTAAAACTTGGAGAGCCAGTATATCATGTAAAGACTGCGGGGAATCTAAAGGCTTCTTTCACCTATGGTTCTTATTATTAACAAGTTATAATGTAGTCATTTAATTTTCATAGATACACTCTAGTTAATCTTTCTTTGTGAATTTAAAGTCAACTTTTTATTCTTATTCTGAGTCAATTCTCTTAGGAGTCTGTAAGATTGCAAAAGGGGAAATTAAAAGTGTAACATCCCTGTCAAAAAACCTATAACTTTTGGGGTGCCTGAGTGGCTCAGTCAGTTAAGCATCCAACTGCAGTTCAGGTCATGATCTCATGGTTCGTGAGTTCAAGCTTTACATCTAGCTCTGTGCTGACAGCTCAGAGCCTGAAGCCTGCTTTGGATTCTGTGTCTCTGTCTCTCTCTGCCCTTCTCCGACTCATTCCCTTCCTCCCTGCCTCTCTCAAAATTAAACATTAAAAAAAATTAAACCTATGAACATCTGGCCATTTTAGCATTTTGTTACTATAGCCTGTTAGCTGGTACAGCTGACCACAGAATTATCCATTTGGAATTATGGGTTCTGTTTATTTGTTTATTTATATGTTTCTGTAAAGATTTATATAATTTTTACATTCAGATATTCTATAATTTCCAAAATTTTTTTCAGAAAAGTTAACATTAAAAACACACACACAAACTCACAAAAAAGAATATACAAATCTTACCCTATACCGTAAACTGTTCCTGACTGAAATACAGCCTGGTCATTTTATGACAGATTTGGAATATAAAAGTGTCTGCATTTGTGATGCTGAAACAATTAGAGTAAGATTTTAAAAGTCAAAATTATAATAAATATTAAAAAAAACCATTTGACCCATTACCATTTTAATCATACTTTGTAATGATATACAATCTTACTGTAATGATTATTTAAGAAAGAGATAGTAAATCTAAAAGAGTCTGTGTGTAGTTTAGTTTGAACAGCTATTATATTCCTAAATGTTTAAAGAAAAGTCTGCTATATACTACTCAATTTTTGAATGTATACAATGATATTCTTAATTCTTTGATATAGATCCATATACTTTCAGTATTAAAGTTGCTTACTAAGAAGAATGTATTGGTTATATACTTTGTGTTAGGGTCATGCTGAATAATTGGAGTGTAGAATGAGAAAGACATGGGTCTTACTATGAAGAACCTCACAATCCTTATAACTGAATATATAACTTCATAAACATTTTTTATTCTCTGTGATTTCTAATCCTTTTATTATATGCAGAGATCAAACTCATAGTCTTCTCTAACTAATGAAAATGTACTAATCTTTGAAATACATGGAGTTCAGGTTTAATCCAGTGTGGTTCAGTAGATGGAACTGTGTACAAATCCTGCACTATGAGCTGTGTGACTTTTTATTAATTACTTAATATCTTACATGATATAGTCTTAGTTTCTTTGCATAAAAGATACATGCATCATGCCTGGCACATACCAGGTACTTAATGAAACATGTATACATATGCATACAATCTACAGAAAATGCATTCAATAAATGTCAAATTGATTTTTTTTAAATAAATTTGGATTTGGACTGAGCTAACTCAAGCTTGGTTTTCCACTTTTCTGTAATGACCAAATGACACATATTTGTGAAGGATCTTTGAGTTAGAAGTGCAAACTAGGGCCTCAGACTATGTTAGTTTGATATTAAGGTGCTCAAACCACAAAGTAGTCTCATTAGCAACAGAAGTCATCTTCTTTAGAGAATTACTGGAATCAGTTCTATGAAGTCCATGTAGAAAAGACAAGCAAAATCAACTTGTATAAAAAAAGTAAGAAAGCCTTTGAGATTTCAGGCATACATCTAAATGCCAAAAGATATACAGAAAGTAAAAACCTATAGATCAATTGGACGATTTCCCAGCTGATCAAACTCCTTATCATGGAGTGTAATGAATTTCTAATAAAAAATAATATGCTGTCTTTAAAGATAAAGGTGAATAAGCAATTTCCTTCACAGAATATTAAATCCTTGAAAATATCAGGTGAAAATGCAACATTTCAATGCAATATTCAATCAGATAAATTTAAAAAATTTCATTACTCTTTTCTCCCAGGGACTGTTATCTTGTGGCGCCTGGGCTTGCTTTGATGAGTTTAACAGAATTGATTTGGAAGTACTGTCTGTGGTTGCTCAACAAATTCTTACTATCCAAAGAGGTAATGAACTAGTTTGTCTCTGCATTATGTGAAAGCAGTAGAAATAAAAGAGAGTGAATGGCACAAATTGTATTTACATGTGGAATTGCTAATTCATTTCATTCTTGATGACCCACAGGTATTAACGCAGGTGCTGATATACTAGTGTTTGAAGGAACCGAGTTAAAACTTGACCCCACGTGTGCGGTCTTTATAACAATGAACCCTGGATATGCAGGGCGATCAGAACTGCCAGATAATCTGAAGGTATGGAAGGGTCAATTATATCATCTATTTCCTTTCTGTAGTTTTCAAAGTTAATATGTAAAAAAGAAAGAAGGTGTCCTCTTTGAATTTTATGCAAAATATTTGCTTTGGGGTGCTATATTTTATTTTTTTAATGTTTCATTTATTTCTAGGAGAGAGAGAGAGAGAGACAGCGTGAGCAGGGGAGGGTCAGAGAGATAGAGGGAGTCACAGACTGAAACAGGCTCCAGGCTCTGAGCTGGCAGTCAGCACAGAGCCCGACGCGGGGCTCGAACCCACGAACCGCAAGATCATGACCTAAGCGAACGTCGGACGCTTAACTGACTAGGCCACCCAGGCGCCCCTGGGTGCTATATTTTAGAAAGGTGTTTTAGAAAATAATTTGTATGGAATACTACATGGTAATGAGAAGGAATGAAATCTGGCCATGTGTAGCAACATGGATGGACCTTGAGGGTGTTATGCTGAGTGAAATAAGTCAGGCAGAGAAGGACAGATACCATATGTTTGCACGTATAGGTGGATTCGGAGGAACTTAATGGAGGGCCATGGGGGAGGAGAAGGGGAACAGTAGTTGGGGAGAGGGAGGGAGGCAAACCATGAGAGACTCTTGAATGCTGAGAACAAACTGAGGACTGATGGGGGTGGGAGGGGAGGGGGGAGATGGGCATGGAGGAGGGCACTTGTGGGGATGAGCACTGGGTGTTACATGGAAACCAACTTGACAATAAACTACTTATGAAAAAAATTAAAAAATTTAAAAAAAGAAAATAATTTTTAAAGCTTTGAGTACCTTTAGAAAATAAATATGCCAACCAAACGCAGCTTCCAAATTTGTGTTTAAAAAATGATAATTGGGGCTCCTGCCTGTGACTCAGTCAGTAGAGCATTCAACTTTTGATCTCAGGGTTGTGAATTCAAGCCCCACATTTGGCATGGAGGTGACTTAAAAAAATAATGATAATTATAGAAAGTTAGAAAATACAGGAAATACTGAAAAAGATACCCATTCTATTCCTTATCTTGCTGCATACCACAATTTTAAATGCCTTTTAAAATGCTAACTTTTTAATGTTTGTTTATTTTTGAGAAAGAGAGACAGAGCACAAATTGGAGAGGTACATACAGGGAGAGGGAGACACAGAATCCGAGGCAGGCTCCAGCCTCCAAGCTGTCAGCACAGAGCCCAATATGGGGCTCAAACCCACAAACTGAGATCATGACCTGAGCCCAAAGTCAGTCACTTAACAAACTGAGCCACCCAGATGCCCCTAAAATGCTAATTTTAAATGGTGGAATCAGGCAATTGTGTATGCCTAGGTTTTTTTTCTAGGTTAATATTATAACATGAGCATTTTCCTATCTGTGTAAGCATAATTCAAACTGCAAATAAATTTACTGAATTGTGTCTTATTGTCATTTAGGTTGCTTTCAGTTTTCCTTTGTTATAAATAATAATGCAATGACAATTTTTACTTAAGGCTTTTCTCTATTTTAAAATACTTCCTTGGTGTGTTGCTGAATTGCCTTTCAGCAGAGGATGAAGTAATTCACAGCCCACATCAACTTTCAGTTGTCATTTATACCCAACACTAAATTTTTTCTTGGTAAAAGAAGCAAAACACTTTGCTAATTTAATAGCCTAGAATTTTCACTTAAAAACAAAAACTTGATTATGAGAGAAGTATGACATTTCCCTATATCTTAGGCATTTTATATCATTTTCTGAAAAACTGCATAAAGAACGATGTTGAAGAATAATGCAGTGGTAATTGTGGAGCTAGGACCGAGTCCTCTGACTCTAACTCCTACAATTCCTTCCATAATTCACATATTTAGATTGACTTCTTCTTCTTCTTCTTCTTCTTCTTCTTTTTATTTCTAGGAGAGAGAGAGAGAGAGACAGCGTGAGCAGGGGAGGGTCAGAGAGAGAGGGAGTCACAGACTGAAACAGGCTCCAGGCTCTGAGCTGGCAGTCAGCACAGAGCCCGACGCGGGGCCCGAACCCACGAACCGTGAGATCATGACCTAAGCGAAAGTCAGACGCTTAACCGACTAAGCCACCCAGGCGCCCCATAGATTGACTTCTGAAACTAATTGAAGAGTTTTTCTCTTCCCCTGAAAAGACCTGATTCAACCATTGCTACCAAGTATTTTGGTATTTGTATTCCATGCACTTTTATATATTAGATGAGATGTTTTTAGTACTTTGCCTTAGTGAAGGATGCTATGATTAAAAAATAAAAACTGGTAAATCTTCTTTTACCTAAGAAGCATGTTGCAACTTTTCATTGTGATTTACATTTGGAAAGTTCCTTTTATGGCATTGCTTTTATTCGCTCATGTTTTTCTTTTCTTCAGAAGGATCAGTGCGAGTACATAGTATTTGTAAAGGCAGAAATGTGTGAATAGCTCATCATAAAAAGCTGGGACTATTATTAGTTGAGTGTGTTAATGCCCCATGCGGATTGTTTCACAGTTTTATGTGCTGTGCCTGTTGAAACAGTGTCAAAATATCCACCTGTGGTTCTGTGGGTGATGTATTATTTTCCTGCTACTTTAGACCAAAAGCTGCTCTCAAATTCTGGTAGCTTTGTTGTTCTTCCTAATGTGCAGTCTTCTTAGTTAGAACCACTACAGAACATCTGTTTGCAAGTATATGGAAATACCTAACAATTTTGAAAAAATGCCATAGTCTGAAAAGAAAGAAATCTGTCTTCCTTAAAAAAGGAAAAGAAAAGAAAAGAAAAGAGAAGCCTTACTGTGGCCCAGAGGCCCAGAGGATGTCTTCAGACTCATCTTGAGGCTTCCCTCTTACTTGCCCAGTGATTCAGCCTGTCCAGGTAGTAGGAATCCTATGTTACAAAAGGCTTATAGTTCCTGCCGCTCCCACTTAGTCTCATTACCACACCTTGTTTCCATCCCTCTTCAGTCTCCTCTTGTGTGTCTTAGCGCAACATCTCACTCGTAACCAATCTCTTCCCTGCTGAAATTCACTCTGATGAATTTCCCGTTAAAAGTATACCACTGTCAGCAGAGGAAACCTGATCCTATAACTTCCAGACTTAAGCTACTAGGCTTTTTGTTTTGTTTTGCCTACAGAGAAAAGTTCAAAGTTCTTGGCCTGATCTGCAGGAACATTGGAATTAGGAGCCGGCTGTCACTGTACTGCCATCTCTCTACACCTATGTGCATCAGGCACGAAGAGTCCCCTTTTGACACCCTGTAACTGTAGACAAGACCTGCCTAGGAGAGCAATTCCTTAAGCACATTTCTGCATTACAAAAGCTATATTTAAGGGGTGCCTGGGTGGCTCAGTCCAGTAAGCCTCCGACTTCAGCTCGATGAAGTCATGATCTCATGGTTTATGAGTTCAAGCCCTGCATCAGGCTCTGTGCTGACAGATCAGAGCCTGGAGCCTGCTTCAGATTCTGTGTCTGCCTCTTCTCTCTGCACCACCCCCCCCGCTCATGCTCTGCTTCTCTCTCTCTCTCTTTCTCAAAAATAAATAAACATTAAAAATTAAAAAAAGAAAAGCTATATTTAGTATTAAAAGTGTCCTAATCAATACTCAGGATAACATTTCAGAATAGTTGAATGTTAAAAGCCATGGAAAATAGGCATATTCTAGATCTTCTAATATCACAAAGCCAATAACCTGATATATCGCTTTCCAGAAGGATAATGCTCACATTGATTATACCTATCAGAGTTTATGCAAGCCCTGGCATGATACCTGGAGCTATACTCTTCTTTTACTCAAGAAAGGATGTCATTGGTTAGGCCAGAATCTAACTTAAGAGCACTAAGTTGCCTTTAAACTTATTGCTATTACTAATAAATTTTTCTGACACATTTTAAATCAAACTGTATCATATCAGTATTTCTCACAAGCTGTTTGAGAATCATTGAATTAGAATATCCACCACCATAATAGTTGAGGCCTAAAAACATTTTGAGCGGGATGCTTTCCTCTGTGAGAAATAAAAATCAATGTTATGTCTTTGGCGGAGGATGCCCATTAAATGGAACATAACCCCTTGGAACTTATTTACCACACTGCTTTTTGTTCTCTTGGCTACTGATTGGTCTGTTGCATGGTGTTCCATAGCCATATTGCTAGTAGGACTGAAAGAATGTGAATAGGAATATGTGAAATACCTGAGGTGGTCAGAGGGAAGCCTATAACACATGGACCTGGGTGTTCACCTTAAACTCATAGCAGTTGATACTATTGTGGAAAGGCAATACTACCTAACCTAGCCATCGACCCACTGACTCATTCATTCATTCGTTCATTCATTCATTCATTCTTTTTTTTTTTATTCAAGAAAAAAAGAGCTGTTGGTAAACTATCTTTTTAAAGAGGTACTATCTAGGGGCACCTGGGTGGCTCAGTCAGTTAAGCTTCCAACTTCGGCTCAGGTCATGATCTCACAGTTTGTGGGTTCAAGCCCTGCGTCAGGCTCTGTACTGACAACTTGGAGCCTGGAGTCTGTTTCAGATTCTGTGTCTGCCTCTCCCTTGCTCAAACTCTGTCTCTCTCTGTCCCACTCTCAAAAATAAATAAAGATTCTGGGCGCCTGGGTGGCTCAGGTCATGATCTCATAGTTGTCAGACTGAGCCCCACAGCGGTGTGGAGCCTGCTTGGTATTCTCTCTCTCTCCACCCCCTTCTATTTAACTCTAAAAAATAAGTAAACTTAAAAATATCTTTAAAATTGGGAAAATTGATTTATTTCTAGTATTAATTAACTGTGATTTGTTTCCCGTTTTCATTTCTTTATTCTTGATGAAGGACTGACATGGTGATTATAGATTCAAAAAGGTTAAAAATATCTCAAAATTCCTTATTTATCTAACATAACCTTGTTATTAGGAGTAATCTGATTATCCCACTGCATATAATTAATTAAATTCCTAGAGATCCTCACTTGAAGCCCGGGTCTGCCCAAACCAGGCACTTTTTTACCAGCCTGGATGAAAAGCCCAGCTTTTGGATATCCCAGCAGAGTTGAATACTTTTCCCCTATAGTCTGTCACTTCCCAACACGAATAGAGCATAAATGATACTTAAGATGTATGTGGATTAATAATTCACCCAAGATCTAAGTACCATATGAGTTTACAAATGTTCTTAAATCATGATTTAAGGAAAAAATATTTATACAGATATTAATGATATTTATTATATAACAATTACAAGAAACTCATTTTATTTTATATTTTTAAAGTGTTTATTGGTTTATTTTGAGAGAGAGAATGTGAGCCAGGGAGGAGCAGATGGGGAGAGAGAATCCCAAGTTGGCTTTGCACTATCAGCACAGAGCCCAACCTGGGGCTCGATCATACAAACCCGTGAGATCATGACCTGTTTTGAAATCAAGAGTCAGATGCTTAACCAACTAGGCCACCCAGGCACCACTAGAAACCCATTTTAAAAATTAAATGTTCATGGGGCACCTGGGTGGCTCAGTCGGTTAAACGTCTGACTTCGGCTCAGGTCACGATCTCACAGTGACTTTGAGCCCCGTGTCAGGCTCTTGTGCTGACAGCTCAGAGCCTGGAGTCAGCTTTGAAATCTGTGTCTCCCTCTCTCTTTGCCCATCCCCTGCTCATACTCTGTCTGTTTCTCTTTCAAAAATAAACATTAAAAAATTTTTTTAAAAATTAAATTCAGTGTTCTTGTCTATATGATTTAGACGCTGTAATTTAATATTATCGTAGAAAAGTTATAGTCATGGCATGTTAGGAAATGCACAGTTGGGTTATTTTTATTATGGTCTTCTTTAAAAAACACCTTTTCTGCACTCCTACAGGCTCTCTTTCGGACGGTAGCAATGATGGTGCCTGATTATGCCATGATTGCTGAAATAGTCCTGTACTCCTGTGGGTTCGTCACAGCTCGGCCACTGTCGGTGAAAATTGTGGCCACCTACCGCTTGTGTTCAGAGCAGTTGTCCTCACAACATCACTATGACTATGGCATGAGAGCCGTGAAGTCCGTGCTTACCGCTGCTGGGAATCTAAAGGTAGAGGAGTCAAGTCATTTCCTACTCATAAATTTTGTGGGTAAATTTCAGGACCATCTGCCTTCACAGAGTTCCAATAACTGGCTGGTTTTCTCAGCTGAATAGTTGATCATTTGCAAATGTGGAAAAAGAAATTTTTAGGATTTATAAAAACTTTAAGTGTAACTCTTACTGATTTGCTTTGAGTTTGGCTCCATAATTTTCAATATATGAAATTAGGTACTACCAAGGAATAAAATTCCTTGCTGCTGAGAAATATTTTGAAGGCTCTCAGTCTATATGAACATATATAGCCTTAACGGAGATGTATACTTAATAAATATATAGAAATGTGCCTAAACATTATCAATTAATGTAATCCCATAATTACAATCTATTGTAGACCGACAGTTATGGATTCACAATATAACATTTGCATTTTAAAATGGTATGAATCATAACACTATAGATGGAGAAATCCAAATATTTTAAGACTTGTGTAACTTTTCATGGAAAGTATTTTGTGGAGCCATGAACTATAAATGTGTATTAGTTCTTTATGAAACAAAGCAAGGTAGGCATTAGCAAAATGCAAAATGTGACCTCAAGTTTATAAAATGTTCATGTTCATGTTTTGTAGAAGATAAAGATTTTAAAATATATTCTACATGATTAAGAATGATGGCATGCATTTTTATCTCCTGTAATAATATTACTGAGAATTCTGATATATAGCAGTGATATTCCAATTCACATCAGCCTAGCATAACTTCAAGTCATTGTTTTTCTGCAATAAGCAAATGCAACTAGAGGCAACAATTTATATTAACCTGGCACGTCAGGATTACATTGTGGTCGGATAATGGAAAAGATAATGCAGTGTCCTAGTGTATGTTATCACTAACGTCTTGACTACGGAATTGAGCTATTAAGTTATGCAGCAAATGAATCCTGCAAATGAATGCTATCATTCTTTGTCAAAAGCTACTTTAGAATGGTTGAAAGTGTTGACTTGAATATTTAGGAGTTTGTTTTTATTATGTCAAGAAACAATTTAAACATTTGCTTTAAAATAATAGCTTCTCAAATCACCGAATAGACTTTTGACACTTGATAATTTATGTGTGGTTAGATTGATACGAAGACAAAGTCCATATGTGCAGAATGAGCTTTGGCATTGAGCTTAACTGCTAGACATCACTGACTTTGTAAGGTTACAAAGCCAGTTAAGTTGAAACATGGAATTTATTAGGCGTAAAGGTTCTAGATGAAAGGGCGAGGGTTCTGGAAAATTAAATTCATGATGGTAGGAGAAACTTTGGAGTGAGATGTTGAAGAAAGAATTGGAAGTTAGAAGAAATATTCTGAGCTCACCTTTTTGTGAATGAGGCTAACTTCATTATGAGCATGAACAATAGGTTTGGAGTTCAACCAGGCTTTTAGTAAACTTTGGGTTAATGACAAGTGTTTTGAAATTTGTTCAGCCTCCAAAATTAATAACAATCCAGTTAAATGAAGACAAATGAGAACAATTTTTGGTGGGTTTAAATTGTGTTCAGTGCCTGTGTGTCTGTATGTATGAACATGAAGAGGGTGCACTTAGAAGATGGATATCATGAGTATATTTTCTTTTAGCTGAAATATCCAGATGAAAATGAAGAAATTTTGCTGCTTAGATCTATTATTGATGTAAATATGCCAAAGTTTTTGTCCCATGACTTGCCACTCTTCGAGGTAAGAACATTTATTATTTCGGTATATCAGAATTTTTAAAATAATGTATTTACCAAGTGTCCAATTTTGCAACTCCCTAAGAGAAGCTTCTACTATAGAAAATAACGATATGGCACAGAAAAACGTAGATCATTCCATGTTGTCCTTGAAGTGTGTTTAACTAGCTCTGTTGCTTCAGATGACTTTCAACAAGTTGGGATTTTTAAATAGTACTTTTTTAAACTGCGTAATGTAATAAACACACAAAAGCTACAAGATATGTTTGCTTATAAACTACGTTAGAATGTAGGCTCCATGAAGGGGAATAATTGGTCTAACACATCACTGAATCCTTTGCACAGAAAAGGTACCCGGTAAATGTTTATTAAATTAATAATAGAAGAGGGGAGCCTGGGTGGCTCAGTCAGTTAAGCATCCAACTCTTGGTTTCGGCTCAGGTTGTGATCTCGCAGCTTTGTGAGTTTGAGCCCCACATCGGGCTCTCTGCTGGCTGTATCGAGCCTACTTGGCATGCTCTCTGTCTCCCCTTCCCCTTCTCTCACTTATGTTCCCTCTCTCTTCCTGAAAAATAAACACTAAAAAAAAGTTAAAAAGATGGGCCATACCAAATATTAACAGTCTTATACACTGCTGGGGTAAATGTAAATACATTTATAATGCATAATCATACAATGACCTTGGAAAGCAGTTTCTTAAAATATTAAAATCAGAACCATATTACCCAGGTGTTCCACTACTCAGTATTCACCCAAGAGAAATGAAGGCGTTTGTCCATACGAACACTTCTATAGAAAAATTCATAGTAGTTTTGTTTGTAATAGCTCCAAACTGGAAACAGTGAAAGTGTTCGTCAACAGGAGTAAGAATTTAAAAACTATTATACTTCAATACTTAGATGCAGTGAACTATTAATACATGCTGTCACATGTGCAAATCTCCAAATCTTTATACTGGATAAAAATCAGAGAAAAAAGTAGTATCCATAACGTTTAACTTCATCTGTATTAAATTCTAGGCAATGCAAACAAAAAAGTAACAGAAAGCAAATTAGTGGTCACCTGGTGATGGAGGTGGGGGCTGGCAAGGGGAGAAGGTACAGAGGATTACAAAAGGTCACAAGGTGACTTTTGGGAGTGATAGGATATGTTGATTTTCTTGACTGAGTTGATGGTTCCACCTATCAAATTGTAACACTTTAAACCTAGACGGTTCATTGTATGTTCGTCTTTATACCTCTATAAAGCTGTTAAAAATACTGTTGAACAATTTAATGGCCCTATTTCCTTCAGTATTAAATATGAAGCTTGGAGGAGTTTCATCATGTTTATGGTACATGTATGTATATGTATGTATATGTGTGTATATGTATATGCATGTATATGTGTGTGGAGAAAGAAAGGGTATTGAACATATAATATAAATCCCCAAATCATTTATCAGGGAATCACCTCAGATTTGTTTCCTGGTGTGAAATTACCAAAACCAGATTACAATGATTTGCTAACTGCTATCAAAGATAACTGTGAGTCCATGAATTTGCAAATGACCAGATTCTTTTCTGAGAAGATACTTCAAATATATGAGATGATGATTGTGCGCCATGGTTTTATGATTGTGGGAGAACCATTTGGAGGAAAAACCAGTGCGTATCGTGTCTTAGCTGGGGCGCTAAATGACATCTGTGAGAAGGTAAGTGTGTTATTAATGCATTAATTTCTTTATAATCAGCTTTGGGAAAGATAAGATGTATGGCCATTTAAAATTATACCTTAATGTCGGGGCCCCCCTGGGTGGCTCAGTCAGTTGAGTGTCCAACTCTTGATTTCTGCTCAGGTCATGATCTCACGGATCATGGAATTGAGCCCCATGTCACCTCTGCACTGACAGACACCAGGGAGCCTGCCTGGGATACTCTCTCTCTTCTCCTTTCCTGCTTGTAAGCTCTCTCTCTCCTAAAATAAATAAACATTTAAAAAATAAAGATACCTTAATGTAGCAACTTAAAACATGGAAAAAATGAGTCAAAGGGAAAATGCTCCTAGAAAAGTAAAATGCACAATGGCACATATCCATCATTACACTGTCATACAGAATAGTTTCACTTCCCTATAAATCCCCTCTGCTCTCCTATTAGGAATCATTTCTTTTTTTATACACAACATAACAAGTGCACCTCTTCCCAACATTGCCTTCTGCCCACCACCACCGGGGCTTGGGACACAAACCATCAAACTCAAGTAAAGATGTGGGAAGATCACTAAGCAGTAAAACAAGCTTTGAGGCTTTGCATTCTTCTCTGTGCTCAGCAAGGGGCTGCCAAAGCATCATCCTGAATCCAGAAGCGTGGGAAAGCTCTACCATCTTTGTCAGAGGAAATTGCTACCACCAAAACAAGGTTTTTGGTCTCAAATGCAACAGGCTAGTGAAACTCTGCAATAAAGATATAATGATCACATCAGATAAAGTTTAGCATATAAAGAATATATCATACCTTTGCCTCTCATCCTTTTATTTCTTTTCAAAAAATTTTTATTGCGGTCCCTGGGTGGCTCAGTCAGTTAAGCGTCCGATTGCGGCTCAGGTCATGATCTCATGGTTCGTGGGTTCGAGCCCCGCGTCGGGCCCTGTGCTGACAGCTCAGAGCCTGGAGCCTGCTTCTGATTCTGTGTTCATTTCTCTCTTACCCTCCCCTGCTCTCTCTCTCTCTCTCTCTCTCTCAGAAATAAATAAAAAATATTAAAAAAATTTTTTTATTTATGAAAGTAACACATTTGTTGTAAAAAAAAAAGTCTGAATACATGAAAACATGAAAAGCCTAAAAGTTTTATTTTTGTGCTTAAAAAAAAATTAGAGTGAGAAAGATAGCATGCATGTGGGGGAAAGGGGAGAGGGGAAGAGAAAGAGAGGGGAAGAGAAAGAATCCCAAACAGAGTCCATGCTGTCAGTGCAGAGCCTGATGTGGGGGTCTATCCACGATCCTGGGATTATGACCTGAGCCGAAATAAAGAGTCAGACATTCAACTGACTGAGCCACCCAGGCACTCCTCATTTCATACTTTGAAGAGAATATTTTTTATTTCCTGGATGGTTAGATTTATAATGTAAACCTCTGTGATTAGCTGTTAGTGGTATTAAAGTGAATGTGTGCTGAGTGTTATATAATACAAATATATGTACATAAATGCAATAAACGATTGTACTATTCACAAGTCCTATCTTACACGTGGTTTGGTCTACTTTGAAATGCTAAAAGAATGAGGCAGTTTTTAATTTTCCAACTAATAAACTTTGATTTCTCTCTACTTGTATTTTAAAGAGTTTTCTTCATATATTTCAATGTTTGTAGCCAAATGGGATTTGTGGTCAATATTTCTTTTTTTTTAATGTTCATATTTTTGAGAGAAAGAGTGTGAGCAGGGGAGGGACAGAGAAGGAGACAGAATCTAAGGCAGGCTCCAGGCTCTGAGTTGTCAGCACAAGAGCCTGACATGGGGCTTGAACTAATGAACCCATGAGTTCATGACCTGAGTGAAAATCTGACACGTAACTGACTGAGCCAATCAGGCACCCCAATATGATTATTATATCCTTATTTTGGAGTCTCCCTAGCCTGTTGCATTTGAGACAAAAACCTTTGGTGGTAGCAACTTCTTCTGACAAAGATAGGTGGGTAGAGCTTTCCCACGCTTCTGGATTCAGGATGATGCTTTGGCAGCCCCTTGCTGAGCACAGAGAAGAATGCAAAGCCTCAAAGCTTGTTTTACTGCTTAGTGATCTTCCCACATCTTTACTTGAGTTTGATGGTTTGTGTCCCAAGCCCCGGTGGTGGTGGGCAGAAGGCAATGTTGGGAAGAGGTGCACTTGTTATGTTGTGTATAAAAAAAGAAATGATTCCTAATAGGAGAGCAGAGGGGATTTATAGGGAAGTGAAACTATTCTGTATGACAGTGTAATGATGAATACATGCCATTGTGCATTTGGCAGAACTCATAGAATGTATAACACAAGAGCATCTCTAATGTAAACCATGGACTTTAATTAGAAATAATGTATCAATATCAATTCATTATTCATAGCAATATACCACCCCAATGCAAGGCTTTACTAATAGGGAAAACTGAGGGGGGGGTGAGTGGGCAGAGAGAATATATGTGAAACTACAGAGATTTGCACTTTACACTCAATTTCTCTGTAAATCTGAAGCTACTCTAAGAAAATAACGTCTATTAATTAAAAACATAAAAAGTTCATGCCTCAAGGGATGTTAACATCTCTTGTATAATTCCCACACTGGCTTCAAGGTTCTGGTCAAAACTGACAACTTACCAATATTAACTTTTCCATTCTGTGAGAATGGAACATCGTTCCCTATATTTAGATCTTTTAATTTTCTCTCAGAGAATATTTGGTAGCAGGAGTCAGCCAATTACAGACCAAATTTGGCCCCAAGACTATTTTTCTAACACCAATAAGCTTAGAATGGTGGCAACATTTTTTAGGGTTTGAAAAAAAAGAAAGAAGAAAGCTTTTAAGAAAGAAAAGAAACAGAGAATATGTGATCAACACTATGTAACCTGAAATGCCTATGATACTTGTCATCTGACCCTTTACAAAAAATTTTGCCAGCTCTCACTGTTCTATATCTATAGCTCTTTGATATCATTTGCTAATTTGTTACTGAGTATTTTATGAGTTTTTAAAACTATTATATTTGTAAATTTTTATGTTTTTAGTTGTTCCTTGGCACTAGGTAAATACAACTCGTCTTTATACGTGGACTTTGTATGCTGGAGCTTTATTAAATGCATTCCTTATTTCTGGGAGTTTCTTTGTAGAGTCTGGGATTTTCTACGTATACAATCTTGCTTCCTCTGAATAGAGCATCCTTCTAAATAAATACTGTATTTTTTTTCCCTTTAAGGGGTTAATGGAAGAGAACAAGGTTCAAATTACTGTTTTAAATCCCAAGTCTGTCACCATGGGTCAGCTGTATGGACAGTTTGACGTAGTATCTCACGAGTGGTCCGACGGCATCCTCGCGGTCAGTTTTAGGGCATTTGCTTCTTCCGTGGTAAGTACTAACACCTTAGTGTGCGCATTTAGAAAGGCTGTGATAGTTCTTTCTGACAGATGTCTGATGTTTTTTGTAGCTGTTTCAAACAAACATTTATATTTCCAGTTCAAGGTATTTCTTTAAAATGCAATCCCAGATAGTCCGGCAGTGTCTCTGTGGACATCGTCGGCCCCTGCAGAGCTGCGAGAGCATGCTGGCTTTGCCTTGGTGTGCGGACAAGAGAGGGCAGGGGGAAAGGGTGAGGGAAAGCGCTCTGGTTCTCTCTGTTAAGGCTAAACTGCCCAGGAAGGAGAACATCTGAATAAGGTGATGCTTTTGTCCTTCGGGATTGTTCTTCCGTGGCCCGCCTTTTAGGCTGCTGTCTCTGGCACACCCACTAACTGTTAGGTATACTCCCATTCACAGAGAAGAAATTGCACACCTTTACCAACCAATGCCTTCAAGTTCCAACACACTTGCCCTGCTTGTTAGGAGGAGATGGGCTGCCCGTGGAAAGCGCAGGAGGTGAGGGACGTGCCAGCTGCTGACTCCTGCGAGTGAGGGCGGGGGCTTGCCTGCTCCTGGTTATTCTGCTGAGCGCGGCAGTTGCCTGCTCTTACAGGAAAGAGTCCACAGACCAAGAGATGTTAACTTGGTTGCTGGATATTAGCAGGCTCTCCACAGAGTGTGATCATACGGGAGGCAGCTTGCTAAGTCTGGTCTTAAATGAGAAGGGGCCTAGGCTAGAGGCACTTAATGTATTAAATCTTTTTCAAATAAAAATTTCCTTTATTCTGACTACCATACGTCCTGACTTTGGTGCTCTTTATTCACTCAAGGACCCAGATAATCCTGATTCTTTAATAAGTGTAATAATAGAAAAATGTCCGATCTCTGCTCTCAATGGCTGAAGGAACTTGGGCAATAAGTAATATAAGGATTGGCTTTTATGGGGCAGAGATCTTGCCCAATACCAGCTTTATTAGTAATTTCAAGGATAAAAGTAATTGTGAGGCAAACAGACGTGTGGGACCATTGATACAACTTCCCAGGTTCATTCTCTTTGCAGTGGGTGCACTCTGGCCCAGATTAACACACAGCATCTCTAGATTCTGTAGTTACGTTGTTTGTACAGAAATAATGATGAGATCTCTTCCATTGTACACTCAGTTACATAGCATATATTACATTTTCCAGAAAGCTTTGTCTCAAAAATAGTCTCAGAGAGGTTAAGGAGCTGGCCCAAAGTCTACCAGCTGGTGAGTAGTAAAGCCAAATGAAAAGCAATGTCTTTCAGAGACCAACATCTTGCTGTTTCATGGCGATGTTACCCAAAGCGAAGATTAGCAGTATGGAAAGCCAACAGTGCAGGGGAAAATTGCTCTCAAGGTGACTTCCGAGGCTTTGGCTTTGGATCTTCCTTGTTTCCTGCGCATGGCCAGAGCTGGCTCAGAGAGTGGGTGTGGGGTGGCCTAAGCCCATGACAGGTGCACTGTTTTGTAGATTAAAGCAGTTGGCCACAAGACTGAGAAGGTGTTAAGAGGGATCCACATCCCTCACTGCTTCAACTCAAATTCACATTTGCTGCAAGTGAACCAAGGCAGCATTTGTGGGCAAAGAAAAGCTAATTTGTAAGATGTGGAAAGGAGAATCCGCTTTTGCACTCTGCTGCAAATACCTAGCCACTCTGTGATATATGTTGAGCACTTACTATATTCCAGACAATGTGCAAATATTTTCATATTTATCACTGTGACACTGAATCTTATATTAATGTCCTATATCACCATAAAACCTTTCAACCCAAGAGGGGTGTGAATGTGTGCGAAATCATTCAGCAGAGGGAAGAAAAACCTTAGCACATAAGAGTAATTAGTCTGTATGAACATAATGCTACATAGAATCAGATAATTTCAATGAAAATTCTGTTTTCACTGACAATTATAATTTTTTATTTGTAATACTTCCTAAAACATGTGAGTTCAAAACCATTGGAAAGGATGAAATTTTGAGAAAAGATGTTTTAATTCCGTCCTGTCCATGGCACATAAAACCTTCTTTAGTGACTCTCCATATACATGTACATACTTTATTCAAAAGATGCCTTTACATTTTCATAGTTAAATTAATTTTAGAAGCTACACTTTTAAATTTCAAAACATTATTGAACTGTTTCCTCACATTATCAGTATTAATTTTTCCCTTTTATTCGTCATCTGCATACCCTAGACGCCAGATAGGAAATGGTTAATTTTTGATGGACCAGTAGATGCCGTATGGATTGAGAATATGAATACGGTGTTGGATGACAACAAAAAGCTGTGTCTGATGAGTGGGGAGATTATTCAAATGTCACCACAAATGAATCTTATTTTTGAACCAATGGATTTGGAAGTTGCTTCTCCTGCCACTGTAAGCTCTCAGTGTGGACATCTTATATATTTGAAATGTTATAAATCCTTTTATTAGTAACTTTGACTTTAAATGAAAAATATTAAAATTCATTTTAATAGTACTCTAATTCTTTAAGAACAGGCATATCTGTTGACCTACCTTGACAAATTTAAGAGCCGGAGATGTTTTTCCTTTTTGTCTGGAACCATTGGTAAAGTCATACACAAAAATTTAGGTCATGAAATGACATAAAATTAGCTCCCTTTTAAGAATTTCCTTAAGGTTATAAGAAATGGATGTACTAAGTCTTATTTCTTATAGAAGCATTGCCTTAATGGTAATTATTCTTTTTCTAGGTTTCCAGATGTGGTATGATTTACATGGAGCCTCACATGTTAGGCTGGAGACCACTAATGTTGTCTTGGATAAATCTTTTACCTGCTGTGATTAGTATTATTCAGAAAGAATTTATAGTAGGCTTATTTGACAGAATGATCCCAGTGTCTGTTGAATTTATTAGAAAGCATACAAAGGTAAGAGGAATGAGAATTTTAAGACTTAATAAATGCAAAATCCAAATTAGTCAAATATATTCATTTTAATGTCTATTGTCAATGTCAATTATCAGGTATTAAGATAATTTGACTGTTTTAACTGAAAACTTTTTTTCTGATTAAAATAAATAGATTTTAATTTATATATAGTCTCCAAAACAAAGTTTTATTTTATTTAATTTTTTTAATTTGTAATGTTTAGTTTTGAGAGGGAGAGAATGTGGCATGCGGGAGAGAGGAAGAGAGGTACCAAGGAACTGAAGCAGGCTCCATGCTGACAGTAGAGAGCCTGATGGGGAGTTCTAACCACAAATTGCAAGGGGCGCCTGGGTGGCTCAGTCAGTTAAGCATCCGATTTCGTCTCAGGTCATGATCTCATGGGTCGTGGGATCGAGCCCCGAGTCGGGCTGTATGCTGACAGCTAGCTCAGAGCCTGGAGCCTGTCTTCAGATTCTGTATCTCCCTCTCTCTCTGACCTTTCCCTGCTCATGCTGTCTCTCTCTGACTCTCAAAACTTAAAATTAAAAAAACCTAACTGTGATTTGCGAGATCACACCCTGAACTGAAATTGACCACCTAACGAAACTGGCTAAGCCACCCGAGTGACCTCAAAAAAATTTTAAACGAAGCTTTCTAAGGTTTGAGAGGAAAGGGGCACCTGGGTGGCTCAGTTGGTTTGGGTGTCCAACTTCAGCTCAGGTCATGATCTCACAGGAGGGCTCTGTGCTGACAGCTAGCACAGAGACAGATTCTGTGTCTCCTCTCTCTCTGACCCTCCCCTGCTCATGCTGTTTCTCTCTCTCTCTCAGAAATAAATAAAAAACATTAACAAAAATTTTTTAAATAAAGTTTGAACAGATGTACGGATGCTAATCTCTTGCCTCTTATTAAAAAAAGTCTTAAAGGCTCACCTAAACACATTTGGGTGAAAATACTCTAAAACATTACCTCTCATTTCTCAGGGACTATTATATTTTAGTTTCCATTTTTATAATTTTCTTTGTTTCTTAAAGTTCCTAGAATAAATCTATATTATTTTACAATCAGTAAAGGGACCATTTAAAAAAGTAATTTGTTTATTAAATCTAAAGAATTAGCTAGTGGGTTATGATGGGGGAACGTGTGTTACTACTCTAGGCCTACTAAATGAAGAATCCACTCTATTGAGTATGAGTGCATCTACTTGTTTAGAGATTACTGTTGTCAGCTAAAAACAAAAACAAAAACTGGGATTCAGGGAGGAAAGTCAGTTACTGGTAGAAGAGTTGAAAGAAGTCCAAATCCATTTTTCTTTCTTTCATTGTACTCTGGGGAATTGGAGTAGGAGATAGGTATAATGGAGAGAAATAAAGGCCTGAATGGAAATCTCTTGCCTCTGAGAGTTGCTGGAGTTCCAGCCAGGCTCTTAAACCCTCTCCAGCTGGAAATTGTAGGGGAAGTATGCTTAATTTCTGCTTTGGGAGATGTTAACCAAAGGTCTTTTAGGGTGACTTGGACTCTGGAACAAATATAGGGACACAGGGCTGGTATTTCTCCTGCTGTTGGAAATATAATAGAAAAGCCGAAGACACAAGTTTGGCTCAAGGTGCAGAAAAGGAAAGTGGAATTTAAAAATCATGCCAATGGCTGTTGCCTAAAGAGAAAATGCAGAGAAAAAAAGATGAGAGCAAAGAATAGAATGCCAGAGGCAGCTGCAATCTCAGGAAGAGAAGAGAGTGTTTTAAGAAGCAGGTAGTCAGTATTATCGGAAACTACTAAGAGGGCAAGGCAGAAAGTGTTTGGCACATGGCCTTGGACTTGGCAAGTGAGAAGATCATGGGGAGAAGCATGGCCCAAACTTTTTCTGGGAAAAAGCAAGGCTGCTCGGGCAGCTAGCTGAGGAATGTGGCAGATACTGGCACAACAGGGGCGGACACAGCTCTTCCAAAGAGCAGGATGTTAAAAAATGCTTAAAAAACAATAACTTGAAATTTGTTGAAGATACAAAATAATCATGTTTCAAAAATAGTTAAACTTGTAGAATAAGCTACAGATACCTCCGTCCCCGGCATTGTCAGAGAATGTAGATATTACAAATAAATGAATTTTCCATGTAATAACCTTTTCAGTAGCAAAAGAGAAAAAACACACTTTTAATACAAGCTTCTAAAATGTACTATGTACTTTTGTCCTCTCTTAAAGAAATTATGAGTTCCTCTTACTCACTATGTAGTAATGAATGTCTTATTTTTAGCAATAACTATTTGTATTTTAGGGTTGCATCAGTAATACTTAGTCGTTAGCTGTCACTTCTGTCACTTTGGCTGAGGTCACCTGCTTCTAATCTTCAGTTCAAATTACCTTTCAGAGAGTTAATTCTTACACAGTAACCATGAAGCAATACCACTCTAAAGGCTGGGAGAGAGCTCCATGCTATGTGATGCATGGTGCTAGGACCTATACACACTATTTCATTTATTTTATAAATTCTCATGGTGAGACCCAAAAAAGTAAAGTGCATGATGTTTGCAGCACTCTGGCTACATTTTGTGCTCTTCAAGACTTGCAAATTTATTTCATAGGTATGAGTTTACTCTGAGTACTGCTGTAAAGATGTATAAAATAAGTTGTGAAGTACATTACATTAATTAATTTTAATTGCCTTCTCTGAAAGATTTTTTTGTGGGTGTTTTGACTTACACAATTGGTATGAGATAGAATCAAGTTCATTGGTTAACTGAACATGTAAAAGTAAACTTTGTGGATTTGAGAATCTGTGCAGGAGTGGCTCAGGACACGGCATCCACACTCTAGACTAGGGAATTAATCCGTGCCTCAGTTTTCCTGCCTGTAAAGCTAGAATTATAATACTGCCTTTTCATAGATAATGCAGCAATAAGGACTAAGTAAGTTCAATAAGTATTAGTTGATGCTATTTTAATTAGTGCCTAATTTAAGTTAATTTGCTTTATAGACTTTTCTCCCTGATTTTTCAGGAATTATCTCCTACTTCAGACACAAATTTGGTCCGATCCTTAATGAATCTTATAGACTGTTTTATGGATGACTTTGCTAATGAAGTCAAAGCAAAAGAGAGAAACGACCGAGAAACTTATTCTCTACTGGAGGTAAGGTCCATTGCCTTGCACCTTGCTGTAGAAAGACATCTACTGCGTTTCCCAGTGCTTCCTCATTGCTTAACTTCATTCCCCGCCCCCCCCCCACCCCGGAAATGGAGGCTGCTCAGTGGGTAGTAGCTGAACAGCAAGGAAAAAGTCAGGCCCCAAATAGCAGGTCCTTGGAGGAAATCGCCTGAACTGGCAGTTTCACTGCATCATAAGGTTTGTGTGAAACCCACTGAATGCCCTTAGATCTGCTCCTGAAATCTTCAGTCATTTAACCAGCTCAGATATGATCAACCCCCAAAACAGCAGTGATCATTTGATAAGATTCCCCTCCTTCCCCTTCAACTGGCAAATCATAATAACTCTTTGCGTTTTTCCTTGATTTTCTTCCCTTTTTCTTTTCTTTTCTTTTTAAAGTTTCTTTATTTTGAGAGAGAGAGTGTGTGCACAAGTGAATAGGTGGAGGAATAAAGAGAGAAAGAGAGAACGCGTGTGAGACAGAATCCCAAGCAGACTCCATGCTATAAGCACAGAGCCCAACACAGAGCTTGATCCCAGGAACCGTGAGATCATGACCTGAGCCAAAATCAAGAGTCAGAGACTCAACCAACTGAACCACACAGGCGCCCCATTTTTCTTGAGATATAAGAAAATATTCTTAAAATATTAAGATATTTAAGATATATTCTTAAAATATATAAGATATATTCTTAAAACAAACATGTACATATAAATGTGTATTAGGATTGAAGAAAGCAAGAAAATATGTATAAACATATTTTTAAAATAGGAATAAAATTATCAACAGACCTTGAATATTCCTTAATAAAAATTATGTGTTGCTAATGGTAAAACTTCTAATGTGGTCAATGCATAGCTCTTATTATGTATATTTTATTAAATAATTTTTAATTTCATTTTAAATAGTCTCCAGAGAGAAACAGCCTGTGAGTAATCTAGGAGCAGGTGAACAGTGTCAAAGTAGAGTCCACAACTTTTATGAGCATAGTCAAGATTTTGTTCGTTTTGGCATTATAAAGGATTTGAGGGCCTCCTGGGTAGCTCAGCTGGTTTTAGTGTCCGACTTAGGCTCAGGTCATGATTTCAGGGTTCATGAATTCAAGCCCTGTGTTGGGCTCTGTGCTGACAGCTCAGAGCCTAGAGCTTGGAGCCTGCTTGGGATTCTGTGTCTCCCTCTCTCTCTTCTCTGCCGCTTATACTCTGTCTCTTAAAAAACAAAACAAAACATGTATATATATATATATATATGTAAATGTTAAAACTTTTTTAAAAGAAAGAGATTTGATTTTAAAACAAACAAATAGGTTTTCTCATTTAGTGGTAAGTCTTGTCATCTACTCTGTTTTCTTGTTTGAGTCTGGTAAGAAGAAAGCTTATAGAATGGCAGCTCTAGTTTATGTAATCAGTGCTCAGATTGTTATTACTACAGGTAAACAAATGAATATGAATTTGTTCTAGTTGTAAGAAAACACTATCAAAATTTAAATTTAAAAGGCAGGTATACCGTGGATTGATTATTCCTTATTAAAATATGCCTTCATAAAAAAGTTATCTTGGTGTTCTTTTTTGACATCAGGGTCCTGCCACTTACTTAAAATTTCATTTGATTTCCCAGACTAATCATTCTGAGGTTTGACAATGACTAGAATTATACTTTGCATTTTATTATCTTCTCTGATAGCAAGATTTTTCTAAGACACGCAGTTTGATTTTTTAAAATCTAATTATTATAAATCCTCAGGTAACCTACTATTATATATTAGTTTATTCATTTCTTTCAAAGATATTAATCTGGCTGATCTGATAGAAGCTTCAAGAATACATTAAAGTTATTTTTTAATGCACTCTCTTCTCATCTCTCCGACGCAGGGCATTTTTCTATTTTCATTGATCTGGTCCGTCGGAGCTTCTTGTAATGAGGATGATAGGTTGAAATTTGATAAGATTCTTCGAGAACTAATGGAAGGTCCAATTTCAGAACTAACTCGAAATAAGTTTAAATTACTGAGCGGTATGGAACAAACATCTTCAAAAGCACTAACTGTCCCATTTCCTGAAAAAGGAACAATTTATGATTATCAATTTGTCACTGAGGTAAGAACTCTGAAGCAAGATTTACAACATTACAGCACGTAATGGCTCTGGGGCTAACTTGTCACCACTGTTTTACCTTAAGAGTCAGCATGGAGTAGTAGAAGTTGCTCTGGCTTTGAAGTCAGACACCTCTGGGTTCCAGTCCTAGTAGGGCCACTTTCTTTCTGTAGAGCCTTCGACTCGTTTATTAATCTTTCTGAATCTTGCTTTTTGCTTTGATAAAATGAGATAAATAATAACACCTGATGGGCCTACTGTGTTCATTAAATAAAATTACACATTTTGACATCTAGTCTGGCAGTAGGTACATCTTGTTTTAAAATACCTCTTGGAGATTCATACGGTGCATGTTCGCATATCACAGGTGCTAAGAAGCCCTATAGGACCTTAGCTGGGTTAGTGTTAACTCAGCACTTCCCAACGAGTTGGATAATAAAACCTGGGTTTTGTTTGTGTGTGACAGCTCCTATAAGTACTGTATGGAGGACACTTACAAATCCATAGTATTTAAATACAGAGCTTCAGGTGGAATTGGATCATACTGTATCCCCAGAGGGTAATTTTATATTCTTCTTCTCTCCTTAATAGAGAGAACATCTTTCTATCTCACTAGTATTTCTTTAATAAACTTATTTTTCTAAAGCCTCCTTAGATTCTATTATCTGAGGACCATGATCTATCCAAACAGTTTCCTACTCTTAGATGTTGAACTGTTTTTGATGTTGCTTCATTTTTCTGCTTTGGTGAATATTCTTGTATACAAGCCATTGTGTATATTATCTGTTTGTTTCTTTAAGGTAAGTTCCTAGGGGGGCACCGTGATCTCATGGTTTCATGGGTTTGAGCCCTGTACTGGGCTCTGTACTGACAACACAGAGCCTGCTAGAGATTCTCAATATCCCTCTCTCTCTCTCTATCTCTCTCTCTCTGCACCCCTCCTCCACCTACGCTGTCTCTCTCTCAAAATAAATAAACTTTAAAATTTTTAAATAAAAAAAGAGAAGTTCCTAGAAAAGGAATTTGCTGTATCAATTCTTAAACTTTTATGGCTTTTGACATATGCTGCCAGACTTACCTCTGAAGAGACAGGTGAATCTTCACCCTGTCAACCGCAAGATATTATCCTTTTATTTTTCCTAATTTTATTTCAAATTACTAACAATAACCTGCATTTTCAGAGCACTTTGAAGTTCCTTAAGCTTTTCCATAATCATTTCCATTTGTTTCCTGACATCTCAGTGAAATAGGAAAGATAATATTTTGCAAATCTTCCCATTGAGGAAATTAGGGCTCAGAGAGATGTGATTTTCCCAGTATCACAAAAATCTCTAAGTGCATGTCCACTACAAGTTTTCTAATTCTTAATTTTTCCTTTCTCATATGGTTGCAAAAGATCCATGTTGGAAAAGATCATCAAAAATATGGGAAAGAGGGGGCCTGTGTGGCTCAGTTGGTTAAGCATCCAACTTTGGCTCAGGTCATGATCTCGTGGTTTATGGGTTCAATCTCTGTGCTGATAGCTCAGAGCCCAGAGCCTGCTTCATATTCTGTGTCTCCCTCTCTCTCTGCCTCTCCTCTGCTCACTCTCTGTCTCTTTGTCAAAAATGAATAAACTTAAAATAAAGAATAGGGGAAGGAAATAGTTTTTTCATAAGTTCTAGAAAGTTCTAGAAATGTCTTTGTAATACAATTTTCAGATGTGATATGAATTCACCTTCCTCAAAAAAAAAAATCTATACTATATCCATAGCACTATGTCAAAGGATACAAAAATGAATAAGGTACAGCACTGCCCTTGGTGATTTCATAACCTCATCAGAAGAGTGTCATGTGACATTCTAAGCCAAAGAGTGCTATGTGGGAAGGTACAGGCACCCAGGTCATGTTGGGAAATAGCAGGCCCATCAGTGAGGCTGGGTTGTGGGACACATAAAGATAATGAAGGAAGGAGGGCCTGAATTCTTATGTGCCTTAAATGACCAGGAGCTTAAATTTGATTTTGCAAGAATGGAGAGACCAGTAATGATTTTCTAAGGTGAAAGAGTTAACATGTTATCTGTGAAAATTTTTGTTCTAAACACTGCATAGTAAACACATTTTAGCTGACAAGTTAATTGGATACAAAGATACAGTATAATATTAATTCATGATAATAATCTCACATTAAGAAATTTTGTCCTAGATAGCTGTTGCACAACAATGTGATTATAGTTAAAACTACTGAACTGTATACTCAAAAAATGGTTGAAGATACATTTAAGTATTTTTAAACCACAATAAAAAAAAAAATTCTCACCTGAAATGATAAACTGATGCTTGTTATAAATACCATTATAAAAGAATAAGCAGGGGCTCCTGGGTGGCTCAGTTGGTTAAACGTCTGACTTTGGCTCAGGTCATGATCTCATGGTTCGAGTTCAAGTGCTGCATCAGGCTCTCTGTTGTCAACACAAAGCCTGCTTCAGATCCTCTGTTCTCTCTCTCTCTCTCTCTCTCTCACCCCCCTCCCTCCCTCCAAAACAAAAAAAAATAGACATAAAAAATATTAAAGTATTTTGGAACATGCAGCTGATGGTCTAGGGAAATAAGTTCTATATTGGTTAACACCTACTGAATAAAATTCTTTACTCTTTCATGCATTAATTAGTCCAGTCTCCTCAATGCCATTAGAAAATCTAACATTTGGTCAAAATAGCTGAACTTTGCGTTGATATAATCAGTGGCCTTGGGGGCATTAAAAATACCACAGCTTTGCCATTTCATTTTGATTCATATAAAAGCCTCCTTTCTCCTCAATTTTAGCATAAAGTTTAACTTTAAAATCCAGGGTGAAGGGTTTTAAAGGCTAAAAACAAAGGTATAAACATCAGCTGGTTTGGGCCTTGATCTTTGGCCTTTTCTACGGTAGCGCGGGAGTGCAGGGCTTTTAAAAGTATTTTATAACATTTACCATTTGACTCTTTATTATACACAGGGAATAGGAAAATGGGAACCATGGGTAAAAAAATTGGCCGAAGCTCCTCCAATTCCTAAGGACGTGATGTTTAATGAAATCATTGTACCAACTCTGGACACAATTCGATACTCTGCATTAATGGAATTGTTAACCACCCATCAAAAGCCTTCAATATTTGTGGGACCAACAGGAACTGGAAAGAGCGTTTATATTATTGTACGTACTGTAGAAATCTACGTGGTAAGCGTGCATAATATCCCCAGGAGTGTCACTTCGTAAACCACCTGTAATAGCAGGCTTCACGTTTTGAAAATATTCGATTATTGTGAGGTTGTAGCCACAGAGAATATTTTATTGTTAACTCCCTATTTCAGAAAATGGACTAAAGGTATACCATTTTACATTACTAAATTATTGTACCTTCTTAAAGGTATTTTAATAAAAATAGCTTGGGGCGCCTGGGTGGCTTAGTCGGTTAAGCGTCCGACTTTCGCTTAGGTCATGATCTCGCGGTTCGTGGGTTCGAGCCCCGCGTCGGGCTCTGTGCTGACTGCCAGCTCAGAGCCTGGAGCCTGTTTCAGAGTCTGTGACTCCCTCTCTCTCTGACCCTCCCCTGCTCACGCTGTCTCTCTCTCCCGGAAAAAAAAAAAAAAAAATTAAAAAAAAATTTAAAAAAAAATAAAAAAATAAAAAAAAATTAATAAAAATAGCTTGTTCAAGATGAAGAATTTCATATCCCTTGAAAGGAAGAGGCATTTTAATTAATTACACTTGATATCTAATTTTCAAAATTATTTAATATATGAAGGATTATTATGTAGCAGTAAGACTGATTGACTTCTGTAATGATTCCCATTGTGTGTCTGCTAAAGAAAGAAAAATGCTAGCTGCTCTAACAGATAATGCCCCAAATCTCAGGAGCCTTATACAGTCTGTAGGACTGATTGACTTCTGTAATGATTCCCATTGTGTGTCTGTTAAAGAAAGAAAAATGCTAGCTGCTCTAACAGATAATGCCCCAAATCTCAGGAGCCTTATACAGTCTGTGCTCCCTTGTGTTTAGAGGATCGTATTGAACAAAGAGTAGTTCTCGCCTCTAGTTTCAGATTTCTAAGGGCAGAAAGCTGCCTGGAGCTGTCAGTAAGCACCCCCAACTTTGGCAGGTAGGAGAAGTAAGTGCAAGTTCCCCAGGGTCAACTGGACAATGTGGAAGAGAAGTGGACTTCAGCCCTCTTGGGACTCCATTCTAGATGACCGCCCACAGCAGTGCAGCAGTGAGGGAGCCCCATTGTTCTCCTTAAGACAGAGAACTGCACAGTGTGGTGTCCCTTTGGAGTTTCTAAAGAACTGGCAGATCTGCTCCTCTCAGAGTAAGCATTTGGAAGCTTTCCACGACAGCAGGCAAGACCGCATTATCCAATAGAGAACCACAGTGATGCCAGTGGGGTAGGACTTTGGCCTGTCTTCCTCTAGCTCTGTCCCCGAGCCAGCATGGGGCAGGAAGAAGATGGGGAGAGAAGGTAGAGGAACCCAAATGAGGCATCAGTGATCCCTCTCCTATTGCAGGTTCTCACTCAACTCACATTCCCCCAATTATGATAGCACTGTTTCCAGTTCTTTCCTGATTTTATATTTTTATGTAATCTGTCGATCCTTTTGGAATATATTCAGGCATATGGTTAAATATTTGTCCTGGTATCATTTATTGAATAATAGCTTTCAGAACATACTGAAATGACACACTCATTATAATTTAAATAATGTATACATCAGGGACTATCCAAGAGGAGAGAAGTTTTAAACTGAGATTTTAAATTAAGGTGTTGGTTTGACTAGGGTTAAAAATCAGTCTTTCTGAAAGCATACAGAAAGTGAAGGGATTTACCCAAGATATCGTCAAGAGTCCAGAAATGGAGACTTGATATGGTTAACAGCAGTGGTTGGAGAAAAAGAAAGCCATTTGTCATTTGTACACTCATTTCAAATGCAGCCCAGGCAATAAAACTCTCCAGGCAAAAACAAAAACCCACTACTTTTTACAAAATGGGGAACATAGTTTGCATTTTCTATAATGCGTAATCTGCCTTTTCTGTCTAATCTGTTGTAAATATTTTTCTGTTTCATTATTCTTTTACAAGATGATTTGTAAAACACAACATCTTGATTAAGAATCATTACGGAAACTAATTTGACAATAAACTATTTGTAAATAAATAAATAAATAAAAATTAAAACAACAACAACAAAAAAACAAGAACAAAAAAAAAGAATCATTATAATTGCACCTGCTTTCCAGTGAAATCCATTTTGAGAATACAGTTATATTATTTAAGCTTCCTAACTTCTGGTCTGATAACTTGGTATTTAAGTGGAAAGATAACAGGCTATAAATAAAAAGAACATNCCTAGAAATAAATAAAAAATATTTTAAAAAAATAATTTAAAAAAAAGAACATTTATCTGGTAAGAAACACATGGCGATCTGAATTCTTCCCCTCTCCCCCATCCCTAGGAGCTTAAGCAAGTATCTTAGCCTCTGAGTCCCTATAACCTCTGTTTAAGAAGGAATTTGTACTCTTTGTGGTGGTTTTGGGAATCAGAGAGGCCATAAGCACGGGGCCTGGAAAAATAGAGACACGCCACTGGTATAGTAACTGTTATTTCTATTTATTCAATCCCTTTTTTCACACTGTTACGACACTCTAAGTTTAAATTCAAGTGTGTCAATAATTTTGCTTAGGGTGTATTTCAAATGTCAGGGCATAATTCCAACTGTGGCTTATTTTTTTTATTTCCTATTATATAGAATTTTCTTTTAAATCAACTCGGCAAAGAAATCTACAAGCCTCTGCTAATTAACTTCTCAGCACAAACTACAGCAGCTCAAACTCAGAATATAATCATGTCAAAACTGGACAAAAGAAGAAAGGGAGTTTTTGGTCCTCCTTTGGGCAAGAGAATGGTAACCGCTCTGTTTCGGTACATACGGCACATCGCTAGGCCCCGTCACTGACCCTGCTACAGTCAGAAAAATGAGACCAGATACACGAAGACTTGACATCTTTCTGTACACTGTGGTTTTTTTAATCACAAATTTTTATTAAGTTTTCCTAAAAGTGTGTTCATATTTGCATGTGCATTAGACAACTTGACATTAAAAACAAGCACTTGCCCTTTGAATTACAAGCAAAATATTCATCTGGGAAATCATCTACCTTTCTAATTCTCTGATTAACATTTCTATTTAGCACTCTATGCGGCTTGCTCCTCTAGACCTTTAAACAACCCAGCTATCAATTGACTTCTCTGTGTTCCTTTGCCAGGAATACCCCCTCTGAACCTTACTCTCACCACTCAGAGGTTATAATCATTTTAAAATCCTAGCATTCTCATTTCCTGTCATGTATTGAAATTGTATAAGGAAAAAGAGGAGGCATATTGTAAAACAAATTGTGTGAGAGGATTATTAAGTCCTCAACCCTTAATCTGTAAAGGTTAGTAATGAGACTTTCCCTATTCCTTAGAAGCATGAATGCTAGGGGATATTATTTTTTATTTGAAAAGAAACAACCATTTCTCACATATGTACTTTACAAGCAGATCATCTAATTCTTTGCCTCAACACTGTTTACACAATAGGACATTATATTAAGGTGTTAATATCTAATACTGCTTCTCTTTTATTCCCAGGTTGTCTTTGTAGATGATGTCAATATGCCCGCTCGGGAAGTGTATGGGGCTCAGCCTCCCATTGAGTTGCTTAGACAATGGTTAGATCACTGGAATTGGTATGACCTAAAAGATTGTTCTATGATTAAGCTAGTGGACATTCAAATCATGTGTGCTATGGGACCTCCAGGTACATTTTCTGAGTTTATGATTCCTAAGATTGAGTTTCAGTCTGAGTATACCTAGAGAGATAGCTGGAGAAAGAAGGAGAAATCCAACTGGACAATCTGAGTTACAGTTTCTTGTGTATATGTTTTCTCTGTGTATTCCTGGTGACCTATGGGAATATAGTTACAGTGGTCAACACTACAAAATGGGTTACCTTCTATGGGGCCATTCTCTAACCAATTCTTCCAAATCCCTTTTCTCCCACATTCTGGGACTTTGCTCTGCACTTCCTGTCTCTGCATTCTAAAGAATCCAGATGCCCTTGAAGCAGCTCATTTACCTCTCTTTTATTCCTTAATTCTTCAACTGTATGAAATTCCCTTTTCCTCTACTCCAATCATGTCCCATTCTAGTGAGTCTTTGGATTTAGACAGGCTGTTAAGAGGAATTGAAGTAGCAAACAGTCAGAAGAATTAAGCCTTAACCATTTTTTGTGTTTCTCAAGGGAAACTGATAAACTCAAAGGAATTTCTATGCAAGGGAAATTTCTTTTATGCTGGGGTATCGAAAGTGGCTTGATTCAAGTAACTGGACATCTTTAACTGTTAATCTTTAACTGTTCTTTTCCTGAACTCAAGCTGGCATTCTAGTATTTATTTATTTAGTTTTGTACTTATTTATTTTTCTTTTTGAATCATCGTTACCAGTTACTTTAATTAAAAAACATTATATTTATTTAAATGCAAGTTAGTTAACAGATAGTGGAGTCTTAGTTTCAGGAGGAGAACTTAGTGATTCATCACTTACATATAACACCCAGTTCTCATCCCCGCAAGTGCCCTCCTCAGGGCCCATCACCCATTTAGCCCATCTCCCCAACCACTTCCCTCCAGCAGCTCTCAGTTTCTCTTACATAAGAGTCTCTTATGGTTTGTCTTCCTCTCTCTTTTTTTTCTTATTTTTCCTTCCCTTTCCCTATGTCCATCTGATTTGTTTCTTCAAATCCACATATGAGTGAAAGCATGATTTTTACCTTTCTTTGACTAACTTCTTTCACTTAGCATAATACACTCAAGTTCCATCCACATTGTTGCAAATGGCAAGATTTCATTCTTCTTGATTGCCAAGTAATATTCCATTGTGTATATATGCCACATATTCTTTATCCATTCATCAGTCATTGGACACTTGTGCTCTTTCCATACTTAGTCTCTTGTTGATAGTGCTGCTATAAACATTGTGGTGCATTAGCCCCTTCAAATCACCATTTTTGTATCCTTTGGATAAATACCTAGTTGGTACTCTAGTCTTTAAAAATCCCTTTTCTCTTTAAAAATAAAAAACAAAAAAGGGGCACCTGGGTGGCTCAGTTGGTTGAGCGTCTGGTCTCTGCTCAGGTCATGATCTCACTGCTCATGAGTTCAAGCCCTGCTTTGGGCTCTGTGCTGACAGCTTGGAACCTGGAGCCTGCTTCAGATTCTGTCTCTCTCTTTCTCTGCCCCTTCCTCCATCTCAAAAATAAATAAACATTAAAACAATTTTTTGAGGGGCGCCTGGGTGGCTTAGTCGGTTAAGCGTCCGACTTTCGCTTGGGTCATGATCTCGCGGTTCGTGGGTTCGAGCCCCGCATCGGGCTCTGTGCTGACAGCTTGGAACCTGGAGCCTGCTTCAGATTCTGTCTCTCTCTTTCTCTGCCCCTTCCTCCATCTCAAAAATAAATAAACATTAAAACAATTTTTTGAATTCCTTTTCTCTATACCATTTCTTCAGGGAATCCCCTTGGAATTTGCCACCTAACCCCTGACCTTATCTTCCCTGTAATGCAGTCGGTTTGCTCTGAGTCGGTAATTGCTCTCAGCATACATCCTGGGCCACTTCAAATGCTTTTCTTCTTTTTTTTCCTTCGAAGTTTTAATTTAAATTCCAGTTAGTTAGCATACAGCATAATATTAGTTTTAAGTGTTGGACTCAGTGATTTATCACTTACATTTAACACCCAATGTTCATCACAAGTGCCCTCCATAATACCCATCACCCATTTAGCCCATCCCCTCCAGCAACCCGCAGTTTTTTCTCTATAGTTAACAGTCTGACTTATGGTTTGCCTCTGTTTTCTTTCTTTCTCTTTCTTTCTTTCTTTCTTTCTTTCTTTCTTTCTTTCTTTCTTTCTTTCTTTCTCTCTTTCTTTCTCTCTCTCTCTCTCTTTCTTTCTTTCTTTCTTTCTTTCTTTCTTTCTCTCTCTGTCTCTCTCTCTTTCTTTCTTTCTTTCTTCCTTCCTTCCTCTCTTTCTTTCTCTCTCTCTCTCTCTCTCCCTCCCTCCCTCCCTTCCACAAGATTCTTTTGTTCCTGGGTCTCAGACTTGGTTTTACTTTGCCTCTTTCCTCTTACCCAAGCCAGTCATTTGTATCACGTGTTCACTTTGCTGTGTTCCTTCAGAGACTAGACAGAGGAGTGGGCTGAAGCCATGAGGTACCTTTTCCTCTTGGACCCAATCTTCTAAACACATCACCATTTATGAATGATCTCTGGGAAGAAAAGTTGAAGACCAAGCTGGCAGATGTGATTTCTGGCCTTTCTTTCATCAACCCTTTCACCATCTCCTTAAACTTGCCCAAGTACATTAGGGTTCTTCATATTAAGTTCCTAAATACCATAGACAAACACAGCTGTTTTGATGTGTAGAGTACCAGTTACATACTTTCACACAGTATTCATATTTTCAGAATCAGCATCAGATAAATCAGTGATAGAAGCAAATACAGGTTTACTTGGTTTTAAGTAAATATAAAACATGACCCTACATATTTTTATGCAAAAATATGTGTTAGAGATATTACATACTTTTAAAATCACTTCTTGACTAAAGACGTCATGATAGAATGCCCTTAAAAGCAAATGTAATTATATATTAAAAGATGACATCAATAATAATTTTTTCAGATGATGTTACATTCTAAGTCAGTTATTAAAGCCTCATATATAAAAATACAGTCATAATTTTATGAAAGTGAGATAATCCCCCAGTTTTTAAAATGCAAGCAGTCAATGAAGTGGCCACATGAGCCACTGACATTCATTTCAGGATGTGGGGGAAGATCATGCCAAGATCATGCTGAATTTCACCCATGTGGGAAGGACTCTAAAGTTTGATCAGTAATGTTCCCCAATATTGTATATAATATTACCATTGTATAATGTTACATCTGGATATTATATTGCAATGAGGCTGTTTATAGTTTACTGCTTTGGGCTATATGAGTCATAGAGAAGGTGGCTGACAGCTTTCTATCTGGTCTCATTTCTTTTGGCAAATAGACCTGACCCAAGAACTCAATCAGATAATTCAACTAGAAAAACAGCTTCCTTAATTTGAGGGAGAAACTGTTTTCAGGTCAGGGTTGCCCAGATAATTATTCTTAATTTCTCTGTGTGCTGTGCATTTGTCCATCTTTCAAGTGATTTATGCTATAAAGTATTGGAGAAAATATTCTAGTGTGTAGTAGTAATGTTGTTAAGAGTTACTCTTTTTAATATTTAGGTGGTGGTCGAAATCCAGTAACCCCCCGATACATGCGACATTTCAATATTATAACAATCAATGAGTTTAGTGATAAATCCATGTTTACGATATTCTCTAGAATCTTAACCTGGCATTTAAAGATCTGGTAAGTAATTTAAAGTGAATTTCTTTTTTTATTATGGAACATAAAGTCTTTTGGAAACATATCAATATAAGTAGTGCTTCTCCAACTTTTCCACAAAAACATCCCTACATAAAGAAAAAGGTAACAGGTAACACTGCTCTCCCCTGCTGCTCACATCTCCAGGTATGGGATAATGCAAGGGGACAGAGTACCTTTCCCTTTTTGTCTGAAGTCTTGGATTTTAGCCCCCAAATCCATACAGATTTTGCACTCTGCTATTTAATATGTACACATTGGAATTGTCAATGTTTTGAATTTTCACCGTGTAGTGCAATTAATGCTGGAAAGATTGATGCCAGGCTTATCCTGTGACTTTGATTCCCTATAGGGAATTCTTGAGTTCTCTCAGAAGGTTCATGTCCAAGTTTGAGTGTAGGCCTGGAGATTGTATCCTGGGAAGTGTTGTTCCCTAGCTCTGGCCATTGAGAGCTTTTCAGCACGACGAATGGAGGTCAAGGAGCCAAGTAGAACTGGGCAACGCAAGTCTCAGTTCCCTACTGTCCATTCTCAGGAAATTGTCATTCCTTGCCCTTTCCTGTGATGATGGAGGAGGGCAGCTGGCTCCTCGTGGAGTCAGAGGTTAAATATAGTCCGTTTTTCCAAATGGATATTCATTTGCCATGTTCTTTCTACCCTAATTATGCCTTTTCCCATTGTTTTTTTTTTTAAATCCTGCCACTGTATTTATTTCACTTTCTTTTTAACTTTCCTCTTTCTTTTTCTCTTTTTCTTATTTTTTCCATATTTTTACTTACTTCCTTGTTTTCTCTGAAAATACTCATTTCACCAGTGTTCTTCAGGGGTTCCATTTATATGCAACTGAGAATGCTGAGGGGTGAAAGCAGTTAGGACACATTTGTCTGGTGGATACTGGATTTGAGTTACATAATCCAGGTTCCTTGGCTGGCTCTTCTGTTCACTTATTTAAGTAATTTTAAGTCCATTAGATTGGTCCTGCCTTCCTATTGAACATAAAATAATGAATGGAAAGTTGTAAAAAAATTTAAATTCTATTACCATTATTATTATTAGAAATGGTAATCTTATAAATTAAATCAATTGGTTCAATCAGAAAAATTTTGCACTAGACATGTTAAATATCATTTATGTATATTTGCTAACATTTTCTTTTTTATTAATTTTTCTTAAGTTATAAATTTCCAGATGATTTTCTAGATTTGACCACACAGATTATAAATGGTACCATGACTCTGTATAAAGAAGCCATGAAGAATCTGTTGCCTACGCCAGCTAAGTCTCACTACTTGTTCAACCTCCGTGATTTCTCCCGCGTCATTCAGGGGGTTTGTTTGTCAAGACCAGAAACAGCAGAAACCAAAGAAGTGATTAAGCGTCTCTGGGTTCATGAGGTAAATTTTTGTGTTATTGACCACTGGGTAAAAAAGAAACATTTAATAGTTTATATTGTTGAGGGGCGCCTGGGTGGCTTAGTCAGTTAAGCGTCCGACTTTTGCTTAGGTCATGATCTCGCGGTTCGTGGGTTCGAGCCCCGTGTCGGGCTCTGTACTGACTGCCAGCTCAGAGCCTGGAGCCTGTTTCAGTCTGTGACTCCCTCTCTCTCTGACCCTCCCCTGCTCACGCTGTCTCTCTCTCTCTCCTAGAAATAAATAAAACATTAAAAAAAAAAGTTTATATTGTTGAAATGCATTCAGCTATTTGGTATTATGAAGCCCAATGATCAAAGTAATTTAAAAGAATATTTAACACAATATATTTTATGATATTTAAAATGCTTTATCTCGCAGTTTTAGAAATTTTTGTTGATTTATAAGATATCCTGAAGTAGGTACCACTTTGGATCAATCTCCTTTAAGTTAGTTAATCCTTGTTAGTTTGATTTTAAATAATTTTTGAGATGGAATACTTTTTAAGGAACTGATTTTGTAAGAAGTCGATGTATTTATTTACATTACTTGTAGTATTTTTAGATGCCAAAAAACTGCAAAGCAAACTAATTTTGAGAGCACACACACTATATAAAAATACATTTATCTCTATGAAGAGGTATATGGGTGAATATTTTCTTATAAAATCTTGTGGAAATAGGGAAGAGAATACAAAAAATAAGACAGCAGAAATAATAATTCATTGTTTTAAAAGTAGGGGTTCCTGGGTGACTCAGTCAGTTAAGCATCCAACTTCAGCTCAGGCCATGATCTCGTCGTTCACAGATTCAAGGCACATGTCAGGCTCTGTGCTGACAGCTCAGAGCCTGGAACCTGCTTTGGATTCTGTATCTCCTTCTCTCTCTACCCCTCCCCTGCTCATGCTCTATCTCCCTGTCTCTCAAAAATAAATGTTAAAAAAATTAAAAATATTTTAAAAGTAGACAAAGAATATAGAAAAGTTAAAGAAAAATTTTTATTTTTAATATGTATATAATTAGCTATTTTAATTTACTAATGTAGTCAAGAAATCTTGAAAATGGAATGTGCTGCTGTGTTAAAACCACGTGCTCTAGAGACATAAGTTTCTAAAGGGTGTTTACAAACTCCATTTCTGTAGGCATTTTATTCTACAGTTTGAATTCCTAAATCCTCACACATCCAAATCTATGTCCAGATGAAAGTCCATTCTACTCCAGTATTTTGGCCACGGCAAGGTCCTTAAAAGTAATTTTTTTGGAAAAGTATGATCTGTGGATTCTTACTGTACTCTTCTGTAGACCTCTTAATTGCCCGAGTAGGATCTGTATCTGGGGCCATGGTTGCAGCCTCTAATTCTGGGGGGCCAGAAGGGTGATAGAAATAGCTAAATGGTGGAGTGGGAGAGAGATGTGAGAGGAGGATTTCACTGACTTCATCAAAAGAGTTAATTTTGTCAGCAGCCAAATCTTGCTCGAGGAAGCATCTAGCGTCCTCCACTTTAGGAGCTTCACCCCTGATATTCCTTCTGCCTAGAATACTCTTCCCCCCATTATCCACAAAGCCTGCCTACTTCCTTAAGTTCTCTGCTCAAATATCCCCTTTGTGTAGAGGCTTGCCTTGGGCCGTCCCCACCCGCCATAGCTCTTTTTCCTTTATCTCACTTTCTTCTTCATAACACTGAACATCACTTTCCATTGCCTATATCCTGGCTTATTTAATGTCTCTACTAGAAAGAAAGCTTGGTGAAAGCAACGTCTTTACTTACTCATCTTTTACCAGTGCCTGACACAAGGCAAGCGTGCAGTAAATATTCTTGTGTGAGTGAATAAAGGGAGGAAGAAGTCAATCTTACTATACATAACATGTTTTGTCACTTGGGATTATACACGCCATTGCTTTCTTCCAGTCATGGGAACAGGTCATATGTGCTGTTATGTACTTATGATATGTGCCATTACTTTTTAGCCTTTTTCAAATTTTATACTATCTTTGATGTTAGATTATGGAGTTTGGACAATGGCTGTTGAGCTCTTGGGCCATTTAATGATTTTCTTAATATAATAACTTGCAATATTTAATGACTACTTCATATAACATAATGAGTTTAAGTCCTCAGCTCAAAACCTTATAACAGCACTCTATTATCAGGGATTACAAAAAAAAAGTCTGGTGGCCCATAAGATCTTATATGTGTACCTCTTTCCTGCCTTTTCTCAGGCTGCCTCCTTCTGTCACATTCATTCAGCCTTCATGATCAGCACAGACCTCCTGGAATGCTCTTCCTCCAGAGAGTGATTCTGTGGGCTGGCTTCCTACTGCCTTTGATCAAATGTCTCCTTCTTGATGGACCTCACATTCACTACCCTCTTGAATACCCCAGGCTCATATCCCATTAACAGTTCCAGTCTTTCTTGACTTGCTCTATTTTTCTTCCTTTCATAGCATTTATCAGCATCTAACATGCCATACATAATTTATTTGCTTTGTGTATTGTCCATCCCTCTCAGATAGCAGACAAGGCTCATGAGGGCAGAGTAGCTTTTTATTTATTTTTATGTTTTTTGCCACTGATTTATCCACAGTGCTGAGAACAGGGCTAGGCACATTCTTCTCAACATTTCCAAAAACATAAAGTGATTGAACTCAACACTCTATTTGGGCTTTGTTTCTATTCACTCAAAAAAGATTTCCTGAGGGTCTAATATATGTCAGATGCTGTGTTAAGTGTCCTTTTCCTTTCCAGACCCTTACGCCAAACTAGAGGACCTAATATAAGTTTACTAAATAGTTTTCAAGGTGTGAAATTGGCTTACTAGTTTACATTCCCTTTGGTTTTTCCATGGCTTTCAAATGCTAGCATGCATAACATCTGATTTGCTTGTTAAATATAAATAGTCTGCACAAGTGACCCAAGGAAAAAATAAGTTGGATTTCATCAAAGTTAAAAATGTTCATGTTACAAAGAACACTGTCTAGAAAGTGAAAGGATAGCTTATAGCACAGGGAAGAATATCTGCAAGTCACACATCTGATCAGTGTCTAATATCCAGAAAACATAAAGAACTATTACAACTCAACAGTAGAAGACAACCCAATTTAAAAGTGGGTAAAAGATTTGAATAGACATTTTCCCAAAGATGATATACAGATGGACAATAAGCACATGAAAAGATGTTCAACATCTTTAGTCATCAGGGAAATGCAAATTAAAACCACTGTGAGGTATAGCTCACACCCACTAGGACAGCTATAATAATAATTTAAAACAAACAAACAACAAAAACAGGTGAGGATGGTGGAGGAATCCAAGCCTTCATGTACTGCTTGTGGGAAAGAAAAATGGTGCAGCTACTTTGGAAAACAGTTTGGTAGTTCCTCAAAATGTTAAACATAGACTTACCATATGGCCCAGCAATTCCGCTCCTAAGCCGTGTACCCAAGAGAACAAAAAACACGTGTCCACATAAAAACTTATATCCAACTGTTACTAGAATTGTTCATAATAGCCAAAAATTGGAAACAGCTCAGATACATGTCAGCTGACAGACAGATAAACAAAATGTGACATATGTACACAGTGGAATTGTATTCAGCCCTGAAAAGAAATACTGATGCATGCTACAACATGAATGAACCCAGAATGCATCATGCCAAGTGAATGAAGCCAGACACACAAAGGTCACATATGATCCCATTTATATGAAATGTGCAGAGTAAGAAAATGTAGTGACAGAAAGTAGATTAATGGTTGTAATGTAATGTGGTGCAGGTGTTACTATTTCCATTCTATACGTAAAGAAGCTGATGCAGACAGGTTTAGTAATAGCCCCCAAACGCCAGAAGTTTTGCTGACAAAAAAATCATTGCTTATATGATATGTGTATTAGTCTGCTAGGGCTACCATAACAGAATACCACAGTTCGTCCGAGCCTGGTTTTTGGCTTGTGAAAGAGTTTGTAATTACGAATACAAACTTTTAATAAATATGGAGCTATTTAGATTTTTTTTTAATCTTTTCTGAGAGTACTTTTTATATTACTGGAGGTTAATATGTAAGTTAAACTACAAAAATAGAAGAATCCATCCGTAATGCTGCTTCTCAATTATCATACAGGTCCTTAGAGTGTATTATGATCGCCTTCTGGATAATGCAGATAGAAGTTGGCTTATCAACTACATTCAAGAAATTTTGAGAAAATACATGAATGAAGATTTTCATGAGCTTTTTCGGAATTTAGATTTTGATAATGATGGAGTAGTAGAAGAAGACGACCTGCGTAGCTTAATGTTTTGTGATTTCCACGATCCCAAGAAGGAGGACACCAACTATAGAGAAGTTGCAGATGTGGATCATCTTCGGATGATAGTAGAAGTTCATCTAGAAGAATACAACAATATGAGCAAAAAAACCATGAGCCTTGTCTTGTTCCGATTTGCCATTGAACACATCAGCAGAATCTCCAGGATCCTGAAGCAGCCTCGCAGCCATGCCCTTCTCGTTGGTGTCGGAGGGAGTGGAAGGCAGTCTGTCACCAGGTTAGCTGCCCACATGGCTGATTATTCGGTTTTTCAGGTTGAAATCTCCAAGGGCTATGGTACTTCGGAGTGGCATGAAGATTTAAAAGTGATCTTAAGGAAATGTGCCGAAGGTGAGATGCACGGGGTCTTCCTGTTTACAGACACTCAGATTAAAAGGGAGTCATTTCTAGAAGACGTCAACAATCTGCTGAATGCTGGGGAGGTTCCAAATCTCTTTGCATTAGATGAGAAGCAGGAGATATGTGACAAGATGCGACAGTTAGATCGCCAACGGGATAAAACCAAGCAAACAGATGGAAGCCCCATTGCTCTTTTCAATATGTTTATTGATCGCTGCCGCAACCAACTGCACGTGGTCCTCGCCATGAGTCCCATTGGAGACGCATTTCGGATTCGCCTTAGGAAGTTCCCTGCTCTTGTTAACTGCTGTACCATCGACTGGTTTCAGGTATTGCCATGTAAATTTTAGATAGACTTCTAGAAATCTTGTATCTTCATCATCATCATAACTTATTTTATAGACCCCCCCCCAAAATGTAGTTTAGCAGAATTTTCTAAACTATAAGAATTTTCTACTTCAAGATATCTTCATAATAGGAAGAAAACATTTTATTCTTAATAAATACTGTCATTGACCTCAATATATTATAAAAGGTTTTAGGATAAAGTTGGATATCAGTCAGAGTCCTGACAGGGAGCAGCACACTGAGGAAAGTTGGATGAAGGCACCGTTCACAGAGATGTAGGTGGGGGTAAAGGGACTGAGAGGAGATGGGGGAACAATGAGGAAGGGGTGGAGCATAGTAAGGAGTTGTTACTACAAGCAGGGCATAAAGGGGCATAGGGAGGAAAGTGTGTCGCTGGAGCTTGGAGCTCTGTAAGTAGGACTTCCTGATGGGAACAGGAACCCAAAACCTAGACCTAAGCTCCTGCTGGAAGGGAAGGGAGAGTATGAATGTGCCTTCTTCCATCCTCCACTCTCTATCCATTAGCTGAACCCAACAGGCATTCAAAAGGAAGGCTAGAGTGACACTTGTGGTAGTAAACTTCAGAAGGAGGAAGCATAGATCAGATGAGATAAGAATGAGTGGTGAGAAGTTTGTGGGCTGTGGCAGAGGTCCCATAAGTGAAAGCTAACATGTAAGCATTTTTGACCTTGGGGAATTGACGCAGCCCCTCTTCTCCTCCATTTCCTACTATGATTATTTCTTGCAAAACATATTTATGGAACTCTTGCTCAATACCAGGCACTATTCTAAATGCTGGAAGCGAAAAAGAAAATGAAATAAATAGATGAGGCTTCTGATCTCCATGAGCTTACTTTCTAGAGACAGACAAATGAGCAAGAAATCATTCTGTTAACAGGCTAGCATATAGAGTCTAAAAGGCTTTCTGAATAGGTGATCTTTACAAGGAAACACGGCAGACAAAAAATGCCAGCCCTGAGAGGACCTCGGCATATCTAGTGAAGGCAGGGGGCTGTCGAAGGATTGAGTGTGTCAGGTAACATGGGGTAGTAGGTGCAGAGTAACTGACGGGAAAGCAGCAGAGGTGAGGTCAGAAAGGTGGGAAGAGCCTGACGGGCAGAGGTTTACAAATTGGTTTTGGATCTGAAATATGCTGGGAAGTCTCTGAAGGATTAGAAGTTGGAGAGAAGAGAAAATTTACATTTTGAAAAAATCACCCTGGCAGCTATAGAGAGCACACAAGCAGGGAGACCAGTTAGGGCGCTGTGGGAATATTTCAAGCAGATGAAAACAGAGTTGAATTGGGGTGGTTGTTATAGACATAGGAAGAGAAAGGATTTGGAAGCTACTGTAGGGGGGGATAGGAACTCTGTTTGGGATTTGTTGGAGATACTTCCAGGAGAAATCAAGGAGGTAGTTGCTCATATGATTCTGGAGTTTAGGGGAAAGGATAATAACATTTAATCCAGAGAACTATTGAGAAAAATAATGAGATAATACCAGTAGGGTGCACACAGAGATGGACCTTCCGTAAGTTTAGTCTTTCCCTCTTTCTTTCTCCTACAATACTCGTGAACATTTTCAAGCCAAGAAGAGTTAGTATTACTTGCACTGGCTACTGGCTCTCTGTCCTAAGCATGCAAGTCCTTGTGTGGGGGGAAGGGGAAGTTCCTCATGGAACTTCACTTCTGCCCCATTCTTCATGCGGCCCCTCCATTTCAAACACCCATAAATTGCAAAGGACTGCAGTAGTAACAGACTTCCACTAGTCACTTTAATCAGGGGCTAAAGCATTTATCTTCTATTTAGTCATGGCCTGAAGATGCACTCCAGGCAGTTGCCTCACGCTTCTTGGAAGAAATTGAAATGTCAGAGGAAATACGAGAAGGCTGTATCGACATGTGTAAAATCTTCCACACTTCTACTATAGATTTATCAACATCCTTCTATGTTGAACTTCAAAGATACAATTATGTGACTCCTACCTCTTATCTTGAATTAATCTCCACTTTCAAACTGTTGTTGGAAAAGAAAAGAAGGTAAAAATGAAATTTCACATTTCTAAGTAAGCGATGGTGGTTTAAAAATATTTGTACAAAAATGACATAGTTGTGATGTTAAAGAGATTTATTTTGTATACGCATATACATGTATGTGAGTTTTGTGAAACTTTAAGTGATATATCCCACAAACCTTTGTAGGATAGGGAGAAGATCTGATACATTGTCTAGCATAGACTAGCATTGTCTAAGTGCATAATCATATTTGTTGAAAGAATAAAGGTGTGCCTCTCAGAGCTGGGCTAGGGCTCTAGGAACCTTTGACAATGATATTGAGTAAACACCCATAGAGAGAATTTTTTTTAATAAGTAATTAGATAATAGAAAAAACTGCAGAGTAGCTGAAACCCAGAAAGAGCTACTCTGTACACCTAGCGTGGATTCCTTCTTTAAACTCTCATTTGAAAACATTGATATCAACATCAGTCAAGTTAACATACTGTAGAATGTGTCAATGTGAGTTCTTAATGTCGTTGGGAATGACTCGTAGATTCAAAAATATTATTCAGAAGCTTCTTTGGTTCTGTAAAATACTCAATCTATTATAAAACGTAAAAACGTTATCTTAAGCTAGAAGTTTAGAAATTTTAGTGATCCACCTTCTAAGGAGTCTTAAGCTAATGTTTGGTCATATTCAAAAAGTTATTTAAATAAATTTTTACATAGAATTTATAATTTTTTTTTACAAATACTATATTGTCAAATTAGTTTCCACATAACACTCAGTGCTCATCCCCACAAGTGCCCTCCTCCATGCCCATCTCCCCCCCCCCACATCCATCAGTCCTCAGTTTTTGTCAGCATTCAAGAGTCTCTCATGGTTTGCCTCTCTCCCTTTCCCCCACCATTTCCCTGCTTCTTCTCCCCCTTGATCCTCCGTTAAGGTCCT